>NC_034180.2:18971129-19011129 GCF_002021735.2 Oncorhynchus kisutch | reverse complement strand
TGTAATGTTCAAATTAGATCAAAGTGGGAATGTACCGTAATAAAACAGGGAACTATGTATGACTTGATTTGAGTGTGTATGCGAATGCAGCTGTTGCTACTTCCATGCATGAATCTACATAATGACATTAGCAGTGGTTCTAGGAATTGTTTGTGAGCCTTCAGTGTGAATCAATGTGGATATCCATCAGACATTGAGACAGTCGTTCATCATATTAGACAGTAAGACAGTGAGACAGTCGTTCATCATATACGACAGTAAGACAGTGAGACAGTCGTTCATCATATACGACAGTAAGACAGTGAGACAGTCATTCATCATATATGACAGTAAGACAGTGAGACAGTCAATCATCATATATGACAGTAAGACAGTGAGACAGTCAATCATCATATACGACAGTAAGACAGTGAGACAGTCATTCATCACATTAGACTGTAATGAAAAGATTGAATGCAAGTGTAGTGGAGCCATGCCTTGAACCATGCAGTTGTCCTGGGTGATGTGATCTGAGCGTGTCAGTATTCATGGCCCTCCAGCCCTCCCTTGCCACTCATACCTCCCGTCCCATCCCTGTGTGGGGGTGTCCTATACCTGCGTCAGAGCATCTAATCGGGACTTCTCCTCACAAAGAGTCTCTTTGATGTGCAGGAGCTTCCTGCCTTGCTCCAAAAGGCTTGACTATGTACTAACCGTCTCCACTGAATGCATTAGGCTTTAATAGTGTTAATGATCAGAGCAGTAATCCTACAAGTCCCTTGCTCTGTTCTAGTTCTGGAGGTAACAGGAACAAATGCCTTGCAATGCAATCCACTATATATATATTAACCGTTGGATCGTGATTCACTGTTTGTAGACAAACTGTGTGTGTGTATATGTATGTGGTATGTGTGTTGGTAGCCCCCCCACCCCAACTCCCTTCCCTCTGCCAGGACCAGACTAGCCATTAAATCTCCTTTTCTTAAAGCTGATGACCCGTAAGTGATGTGGGTGTGATGGGGGGTGGGGTCAGGGGGTCACTGTAGAGTGCTGGGGTTGAGGAGGGAGAAAGAAGGATGAGGAGGAGGGGGTAGGAAAAGGGAAAGAGATGAGATGGAAGAGAGAGATGGGAGAGAAGGGGAGAAATAGGTAAGGAGAGAGGGATGAGAGCTGTGAGGGGAGGAAAATGAAGGAGAACGGGGAGGAAAGGTGAAACCAAGAGGAGAGTCGAGAGAAGGCGAGGAGCACTTGTCTTTCCACTAGTGTAATCCCTCTAATTTGGGATATTAAACTCCAATCCCCTGTTCCGGGGTCATCATCATCAGAGCCAACATTTCATTGGTCCCAAATTGCTCCCAGGTGTCCTACTGCTGAACACACAGGCATGCATACATGGAAAAGAAGATTATTCAACACACACACACAAACACACACACATTCACATCAAACACACTTTCTCTCTCTCTCTCTCTCTCTCTCTCTCTCTCTCTCTCTCTCTCTCTCTCTCTCTCTCTCTCTCTGCTTAATATAGGAACACAGTTACACATTGTTTTACAGGCAAAAAGACTAAGGCCTGGACACAATATCATGGTAATCTCTAATAGGAACAGTAGATGTGTTATTTAACAGCAGTTTACCCGTGGTCTCTGGTCTGTGTTATTCTGACCCTGTTTGTTCTGAATGTTGTCGATCGTATGCATATGGTGTATGTTAAAGGTGTGTTACAGATACATTACAGGTGTGTGGATTGGAATAGAGGGACACATAGCTTGGAGCATTTTTGACACGCAATACCTAAATGCCAACAAGCCAAAAAAAGGCATTCCTTAGTGTCAGGAGTGTCAGGAGTCACAGGAGTCTCAGGAGTGTCAGGAGTGTCAGGAGTCTCAGGAGAGTCCGGAGTGTCAGGAGTGTCAGGAGTCTCAGGAGTGTCAGGAGTCTCAGGAGTGTCAGGAGTCTCAGGAGAGTCAGGAGTGTCAGGAGTCTCAGGAGTGTCAGGAGTCTCAGGAGTGTCAGGAGTCTCAGGAGTGTCCGGAGTGTCAGGAGTCTCAGGAGTATCAGGAGTCTCAGGAGTGTCAGGAGTGTCAGGAGTATCAGGAGTGTCCGGAGTGTCAGGAGTATCAGGAGTGTCCGGAGTGTCAGGAGTGTCAGGAGTGTCAGGAGTGTCAGGATTCTCAGGAGTGTCAGGAGTGTCAGGAGTGTCCGGGGTGTCAGGAGTATCAGGAGTGTCAGGAGTGGCAGGAGTGTCAGGAGTCTCAGGAGTGTCAGGAGTCTCAGGAGTGACAGGAGTGTGATCTAGAGTGGAAATGTACAGTATATTGGTATCTGCCTAACTTCTAGAATGGACAACACCATTAAACAAAGTACAGTGTTGACTCCAGGACACAGACCAATCCAAATGTCAAAGTTAACATTCCAACATGACGTTCCAAAGTGGTTTCCAACTGAACCCATGGTGAACAGAGGGGTGGAGGGAGCACTATTAAACCAAGGTGTAATGAAACTAAGTCACTTTACCGTACGCAAGGGCGTGCACAGAAACTCATTCACACACACACACACAGTTGCTCTCTGTGTGTTTGTTTTGACAATAGAAGGATCTGGATTATATGCCTTTCTGGTCACACAGGAGGTGAGTTTGGTGACTCCAGCAGCATCCCACACCCTTAAACCCACATCTCCCTTTCTACTTGTATTCTCTCTCTCCTTGTCCATCTCCTGCCCCTGTCACAGGTGGGATCTGAACCCCAGTCTCTCGCGCGAGGAACTAAAGTCTTTACCACGAGGAAATTCCCCATTGGACTGAGGTTGACACAGATTTTGAAATTGCAGTCGGGGCTACATCACCATGGTGTGATGACAGGACAACAACCTCTCCCTAGACGTCAGCAAGATAAAGGAGCTGATTGACAGGAAACAGAGGGCTGAGCACCATCCACATCGATGGGGCTGTAGTGGAGCAGGACGAGAGCTTCAAGTTCCTCGGTGTCCACATCACTGAGGAATTAACGTGGCCCACACACACCCACACAGTTGTGAAGAGGGCACGACAACACCTCTTCTACCTCAGTTGGCTGAAAAGATCTGGCATGGGCCCCTCAGATCCTCAAGAAGTTCTACAGATGCACCATTGAGAGCATCTTGACTGTCTGCGTCACCGCTTGGTACGATAACTGCAAGGCATGTACCCGAAAGGCACATCAGAGGGTGATGAGTACGGCCCAATACGTCACTAGGGCCGAGCTCCCTGCCATCCAGGAACTCTATACCAGGCGGTGTCCGAGGAAGATCCCAAAAGAATTCTAACACTCCAATCACCCAAGCCATTGGCTGTTGTCTCTGCAACCACGCCAAGTCTGGAACCAGCATGACCCTGAACAGTTTCTAACCCCAAGCCAATAGATTGCTAAACGAGACTGCTACACACACACACGGCAACATAACATTCGCACACAAGCATACTGACGCCACACACTTTCACACACACTTTCACACTCACCACATACTCTGCTGCTACAACTCAGTCTGTAAATACACATGTATGTTTAGTAGTTATTGTTGTTCTTTATCCACTGTGTATTTATTCCCCGTGTCACTATTTCTATCTCTTTGTTTTAGCTTTGTTATCTTTGTATTTAACTCTGCATTGTTGGAAAAGGACACTTCCCCTCTGTTATACAGTATGGGGTTAAAGGAGCAGCAGATTGTGGTTACTTTAGCTACCTAATGCACCACGGTAAGACTGGCCCTTCCATTGGCCCTGTTCCCTCTACTCCGGCCCCTCCAGAGGAAACCCTTTGAAGGACCGTGTCAGGGAGGGGTAAGGAAATATTATTTTTGGCCATGGCCATCAGCCTCTGTCTGAGAGATGCAGTTGAGAAGATATGTGGTTTGACCTTCTTAAACATACAGACACCTACACACACACGCACATGCACACACATACACACACACACACACACACACACACACACATACACACACTCTCTTTTCACACTTTGAATGAATGATGCTTGCAGAGGAAGAGCCCACCACAGAAGACAGGCAAACAGACATCACACACTGTCCCCTATGTTTCCCCTTTGATCGAGATGGCCCCATACTGTATGGCTGCTGCCTTGCGTGCTCTGGCCCAACGTTGCTATTTTGTGATTCTTTTGGCATTTATCTTGAAAATAAATGTATCCTCTATCATTTCCTATGATAGACAAAACAAACTTTTACCGGCACTGACCCTGTACATAGCTTCCTTGCTTATTTCTTATTTCTCGCATTTAAAAAGTATGAGTTACACTTGTTTGACATTGAATTACTGCACTGTTGGGTTGAGCTCGCAAGTTAAGCACTTCACTCTACTTGTGCTACGTGACAAATACAAGGTGAACTTGAATTGTAGAGGAGGTTTCTGGACGCTGGAACGTGGCGTAGGGAAGGTGTGTAAGACTTGGTGACAGGGAGAGAGAGGGGACAATGGTCCTGCTGTGTAAGAATAGGAGCATGGTTGGGGACTCAAGGGTGGTAAAAGAGGATTTGGATGGCTTGGGGAGGCGTGGGGCGATGAGGGAGGGGAGGGGAGGGGAGGGGAGGGGAGGGGAGGGGAGGGAGCGGGAGGAGCCTATGGAAATGCAGATCGCCTCTTCGAATTCTATTGACAGTCCCAGCTTTGATGTCAGCAAAGGAAGGTTTTTTTTCATACAGACCAAACTTCCACCGCCTTTCTCTCTCTCTCTCCCTCCTCCCTCCCCTCCTTTCCTCTGTCTTTAGTCCCCCACTGCTCCTCTCACTCTTCTTCAACGGACCAAACAGACCCCCTACCCGTCTCCTTTCCTAACCACTCACTCTCTCCATTCATTCTTCCCTCCATCCCGCCATCCTTTTCTCCTCATTGCAGTTTGATGTGGTCCAGATGAATTGAACTGGATTAGACTGGACTGCACTGGTCACCAATGTATGCACTAGTAGAGACTCACATGACCTTAGTACAGTGGTATTCAAACTCTATCAGTGGGGACCCCATTTTTTCAACCAGAATTTCTGGGGACACTGTTTTTTTCAAAATGGTTTATTGTGACCCCACCCCACCCCAGGTGCACCCGGTTCAGCTGCCTGTTAAACTGTTTCATGTGTCTGAAGGTACAAACTCTGCCTTCCCGGCGGACCTGAAGAGGAAATCAATTGCACTATAGGCCTACCGCTGACCAATCGGATGGCTCAGATTGACGTGTCTGTAGTAACGTTCCAGGCTTAAGAAATCTACAGCAAAGTTGATACTGTGAGATTTCAAAACGTTTCAAACCCACGACTAGAGAGACTGTCAACGAACACAGCAAAGAGCTGCTGTTTTTATGACTGAGTTCACGTCTAAATTCTTACTCAACACAGTCACCACTTTGTATTCAACACTTTTATAAACCATAAAATGCGCGTTCTTCCTATTTCCACTCAGCGCTACAACAAGCACTGCAGCAGTAATGAATGAGGAGGAAAGTGTAGCTATAGACTTGTGTTGTTGGTATTATTAGCAGGTTGGGTGTTTTTTCATATCGGGGAATATTTCACTTTCTCTGTTCGTAGGAGTAACCACAGGAATTAGAGCATGAGACAGGAATAATGCGGTGCGACTCGAGTTTCGCCATCAGCTGGAAGACAGTGTCCCCTTTTGGTCAGTATTAGTGGAGGAAAGGGAGAGTGGAGGCTGTTGAGAGGCGGACCCTCAGTGGAGGCTGTTGAGAGGCGGAACCTCAGTGGAGGCTGTTGAGAGGCGGAGCCTCAGTGGAGGCTGTTGAGAGGCGGAGCCTCAGTGGAGGGACGTTGAGAGGTGGACCCTCAGTGGAGGCTGTTGAGAGGCGGAACCTCAGTGGAGGCTGTTGAGAGGCGGAACCTCAGTGGAGGCTGTTGAGAGGCGGAGCCTCAGTGGAGGCTGTTGAGAGGCGGAGCCTCAGTGGAGGCTGTTGAGAGGCGGAGCCTCAGTGGAGGCTGTTGAGAGGCGGAACCTCAGTGGAGGCTGTTGAGAGGCGGAGCCTCAGTGGAGGCTGTTGAGAGGCGGAGCCTCAGTGGAGGGACGTTGAGAATGCGGACCCTCAGTGGAGGGACGTTGAGAATGCGGACCCTCAGTGGAGGGACGTTGAGAATGCGGACCCTCAGTGGAGGGACGTTGAGAATGCGGACCCTCAGTGGAGGGACGTTGAGAGGCGGACCCTCAGTGGAGAGATGTTGAGAGGCGGACCCTCAGTTGAGGGACGTTGAGAGGGGGACCCTCAGTGGAGGGACTTTGAGAGGCGGACCCTCAGTTGAGGGACGTTGAGAGGCGGACCCTCAGTGGAGGGACGTTGAGAATGCGGACCCTCAGTGGAGGGACGTTGAGAATGCGGACCCTCAGTGGAGGGACGTTGAGAATGCGGACCCTCAGTGGAGGGACGTTGAGAGGCGGACCCTCAGTGGAGGGACGTTGAGAGGCGGAGCCTCAGTGGAGGCTGTTGAGATGTGGACCCTCAGTGGAGGGACGTTGAGAGGCGGACCCTCAGTGGAGGGACATTGAGAATGCGGACCCTCAGTGGAGAGACGTTGAGAATGCGGACCCTCAGTGGAGGGACGTTGAGAATGTGGACCCTCAGTGGAGGGACGTTGAGAGGCGGACCCTCAGTGGAGGGACGTTGAGAATGTGGACCCTCAGTGGAGGGACATTGAGAGGCGGACCCTCAGTGGAGGGACGTTGAGAATGCGGACCCTCAGTGGAGAGACGTTGAGAATGTGGACCCTCAGTGGAGGGACGTTGAGAATGTGGACGCTCAGTGGAGAGACGTTGAGAATGTGGACCCTCAGTGGAGGGACATTGAGAGGCGGACCCTCAGTGGAGGGATGTTGAGAATGCGGACCCTCAGTGGAGGGACGTTGAGAATGCGGACCCTCAGTGGAGAGACGTTGAGAGGCGGACCCTCAGTGGAGGGACGTTGAGAGGTGGACCCTCAGTTGAGGGACGTTGAGAGGCGGACCCTCAGTGGAGGGACGTTGAGAGGCGGACCCTCAGTGGAGGGACGTTGAGATGCGGACCCTCAGTGGAGGGACGTTGAAAGGCGGACCCTCAGTGGAGGAACGTTGAGAGGCGGACCCTCAGTGGAGGGACGTTGAGAATGCGGACCCTCAGTGGAGGGACGTTGAGAATGCAGACCCTCAGTGGAGAGACGTTGAGAGGCGGACCCTCAGTGGAGGGACGTTGAGAGGTGGACCCTCAGTTGAGGGACGTTGAGAGGCGGACCCTCAGTGGAGGGACGTTGAGAGGCGGACCCTCAGTGGAGGGACGTTGAGATGCGGACCCTCAGTGGAGGGACGTTGAAAGGCGGACCCTCAGTGGAGGAACGTTGAGAGGCGGACCCTCAGTGGAGGGACGTTGAGAATGCGGACCCTCAGTGGAGGGACGTTGAGAATGCAGACCCTCAGTGGAGAGACGTTGAGAGGCGGACCCTCAGTGGAGGGACGTTGAGAGGCGGACCCTCAGTTGAGGGACGTTGAGAGGCGGACCCTCAGTGGAGGGACGTTGAGAGGCGGACCCTCAGTGGAGGGACGTTGAGAGGCGGACCCTCAGTGGAGGGACGTTGAGAGGCGGAGCCTCAGTGGAGGGACGTTGAGAGGCGGAGCCTCAGTGGAGGGACGTTGAGAGGCGGAACCTCAGTGGAGGGACGTTGAGAATGCGGACCCTCAGTGGAGGGACGTTGAGAATGCGGACCCTCAGTGGAGGGACGTTGAGAGGCGGACCCTCAGTGGAGGGATGTTGTGAATGCGGACCCTCAGTGGAGGGACGTTGAGAATGCGGACCCTCAGTGGAGAGACGTTGAGAGGCGGACCCTCAGTGGAGGGACGTTGAGAGGTGGACCCTCAGTTGAGGGACGTTGAGAGGCGGACCCTCAGTGGAGGGACGTTGAGAGGCGGACCCTCAGTGGAGGGACGTTGAGATGCGGACCCTCAGTGGAGGGACGTTGAAAGGCGGACCCTCAGTGGAGGGACGTTGAGAGGCGGACCCTCAGTGGAGGGACGTTGAGAATGCGGACCCTCAGTGGAGGGACGTTGAGAATGCAGACCCTCAGTGGAGAGACGTTGAGAGGCGGACCCTCAGTGGAGGGACGTTGAGAGGCGGACCCTCAGTTGAGGGACGTTGAGAGGCGGACCCTCAGTGGAGGGACGTTGAGAGGCGGACCCTCAGTGGAGGGACGTTGAGAGGCGGACCCTCAGTGGAGGGACGTTGAGAGGCGGAGCCTCAGTGGAGGGACGTTGAGAGGCGGAGCCTCAGTGGAGGGACGTTGAGAGGCGGAACCTCAGTGGAGGGACGTTGAGAATGCGGACCCTCAGTGGAGGGACGTTGAGAATGCGGACCCTCAGTGGAGGGACGTTGAGAGGCGGACCCTCAGTGGAGGGACGTTGAGAGGCGGACCCTCAGTGGAGGGACGTTGAGAATGTGAACCCTCAGTGGAGGGACATTGAGAGGGGGACCCTCAGTGGAGAGACGTTGAGAGGCGGACCCCCAGTGGAGGGACGTTGAGAGGCGGACCCTCAGTGGAGGGACGTTGAGAATGTGAACCCTCAGTGGAGGGACATTGAGAGGGGGACCCTCAGTGGAGAGACGTTGAGAGGCGGACCCTCAGTGGAGGGACGTTGAGAGGCGGACCCTCAGTGGAGGGACGTTGAGAATGTGAACCCTCAGTGGAGGGACGTTGAGAGGCGGACCCTCAGTGGAGAGACGTTGAGAGGCGGACCCTCAGTGGAGGGACGTTGAGAGGCGGACCCTCAGTGGAGGGACGTTGAGAATGTGAACCCTCAGTGGAGGGACATTGAGAGGGGGACCCTCAGTGGAGAGACGTTGAGAGGCGGACCCTCAGTGGAGGGACGTTGAGAGGCGGACCCTCAGTGGAGGGACGTTGAGAATGTGAACCCTCAGTGGAGGGACGTTGAGAGGCGGACCCTCAGTGGAGGGACGTTGAGAGGCGGACCCTCAGTGGAGGGACGTTGAGAGGCGGAGCCTCAGTGGAGGATGTTGAGATGTGGACCCTCAGTGGAGGGACGTTGAGAATGCGGACCCTCAGTGGAGGGACGTTGAGAATGCGGACCCTCAGTGGAGGGACGTTGAGAGGCGGACCCTCAGTGGAGGGACGTTGAGAGGCGGAGCCTCAGTGGAGGCTGTTGAGATGTGGACCCTCAGTGGAGGGACGTTGAGAGGCGGACCCTCAGTGGAGGGACGTTGAGAATGCGGACCCTCAGTGGAGGGACGTTGAGAATGCGGACCCTCAGTGGAGGGACGTTGAGAGGCGGACCCTCAGTGGAGGGACGTTGAGAGGCGGAGCCTCAGTGGAGGCTGTTGAGATGTGGACCCTCAGTGGAGGGACGTTGAGAGGCGGACCCTCAGTGGAGGGACATTGAGAATGCGGACCCTCAGTGGAGAGACGTTGAGAATGCGGACCCTCAGTGGAGGGACGTTGAGAATGTGGACCCTCAGTGGAGGGACGTTGAGAGGCGGACCCTCAGTGGAGGGACGTTGAGAATGCGGACCCTCAGTGGAGGGACATTGAGAGGCGGACCCTCAGTGGAGGGACGTTGAGAATGCGGACCCTCAGTGGAGAGACGTTGAGAATGTGGACCCTCAGTGGAGGGACGTTGAGAATGTGGACGCTCAGTGGAGAGACGTTGAGAATGTGGACCCTCAGTGGAGGGACATTGAGAGGCGGACCCTCAGTTGAGGGACGTTGAGAGGCGGACCCTCAGTGGAGGGACGTTGAGAGGCGGACCCTCAGTGGAGGGACGTTGAGATGCGGACCCTCAGTGGAGGGACGTTGAAAGGCGGACCCTCAGTGGAGGGACGTTGAGAGGCGGACCCTCAGTGGAGGGACGTTGAGAATGCGGACCCTCAGTGGAGGGACGTTGAGAATGCAGACCCTCAGTGGAGAGACGTTGAGAGGCGGACCCTCAGTGGAGGGACGTTGAGAGGCGGACCCTCAGTGGAGGGACGTTGAGAGGCGGAGCCTCAGTGGAGGGACGTTGAGAGGCGGAGCCTCAGTGGAGGGACGTTGAGAGGCGGAACCTCAGTGGAGGGACGTTGAGAATGCGGACCCTCAGTGGAGGGACGTTGAGAATGCGGACCCTCAGTGGAGGGACGTTGAGAGGCGGACCCTCAGTGGAGGGACGTTGAGAGGCGGACCCTCAGTGGAGGGACGTTGAGAATGTGAACCCTCAGTGGAGGGACATTGAGAGGGGGACCCTCAGTGGAGAGACGTTGAGAGGCGGACCCTCAGTGGAGGGACGTTGAGAGGCGGACCCTCAGTGGAGGGACGTTGAGAATGTGAACCCTCAGTGGAGGGACATTGAGAGGGGGACCCTCAGTGGAGGGACGTTGAGAGGCGGACCCTCAGTGGAGGGACGTTGAGAGGCGGACCCTCAGTGGAGGGACGTTGAGAGGCGGAGCCTCAGTGGAGGCTGTTGAGATGTGGACCCTCAGTGGAGGGACGTTGAGAATGTGGACCCTCAGTGGAGGGACATTGAGAGGCGGACCCTCAGTGGAGGGACGTTGAGAATGCGGACCCTCAGTGGAGAGACGTTGAGAATGTGGACCCTCAGTGGAGGGACATTGAGAATGTGGACGCTCAGTGGAGAGACGTTGAGAATGTGGACCCTCAGTGGAGGGACGTTGAGAGGCGGACCCTCAGTGGAGGGATGTTGAGAATGCGGACCCTCAGTGGAGGGACGTTGAGAATGCGGACCCTCAGTGGAGAGACGTTGAGAGGCGGACCCTCAGTGGAGGGACGTTGAGAGGCGGACCCTCAGTTGAGGGACGTTGAGAGGCGGAGCCTCAGTGGAGGCTGTTGAGATGTGGACCCTCAGTGGAGGGACGTTGAGAGGCGGACCCTCAGTGGAGGGACATTGAGTATGAGGACCCTCAGTGGAGAGACGTTGAGAATGCGGACCCTCAGTGGAGGGACGTTGAGAATGTGGACCCTCAGTGGAGGGACGTTGAGAGGCGGACCCTCAGTGGAGGGACGTTGAGAATGTGGACCCTCAGTGGAGGGACATTGAGAGGCGGACCCTCAGTGGAGGGACGTTGAGAATGCGGACCCTCAGTGGAGAGACGTTGAGAATGTGGACCCTCAGTGGAGGGACGTTGAGAATGTGGACGCTCAGTGGAGAGACGTTGAGAATGTGGACCCTCAGTGGAGGGACATTGAGAGGCGGACCCTCAGTGGAGGGATGTTGAGAATGCGGACCCTCAGTGGAGGGACGTTGAGAATGCGGACCCTCAGTGGAGAGACGTTGAGAGGCGGACCCTCAGTGGAGGGACGTTGAGAGGTGGACCCTCAGTTGAGGGACGTTGAGAGGCGGACCCTCAGTGGAGGGACGTTGAGAGGCGGACCCTCAGTGGAGGGACGTTGAGAGGCGGACCCTCAGTGGAGGGACGTTGAAAGGCGGACCCTCAGTGGAGGGACGTTGAGAGGCGGACCCTCAGTGGAGGGACGTTGAGAATGCGGACCCTCAGTGGATTGACGTTGAGAATGCAGACCCTCAGTGGAGAGACGTTGAGAGGCGGACCCTCAGTGGAGGGACGTTGAGAGGCGGACCCTCAGTGGAGGGACGTTGAGAGGCGGACCCTCAGTGGAGGGACGTTGAGAATGCGGACCCTCAGTGGAGGGACGTTGAGAATGCGGACCCTCAGTGGAGAGACGTTGAGAGGCGGACCCTCAGTGGAGGGACGTTGAGAGGCGGACCCTCAGTTGAGGGACGTTGAGAGGCGGAGCCTCAGTGGAGGCTGTTGAGATGTGGACCCTCAGTGGAGGGACGTTGAGAGGCGGACCCTCAGTGGAGGGACATTGAGTATGCGGACCCTCAGTGGAGAGACGTTGAGAATGCGGACCCTCAGTGGAGGGACGTTGAAAGGCGGACCCTCAGTGGAGGGACGTTGAGAGGCGGACCCTCAGTGGAGGGACGTTGAGAATGCGGACCCTCAGTGGAGGGACGTTGAGAATGCAGACCCTCAGTGGAGAGACGTTGAGAGGCGGACCCTCAGTGGAGGGACGTTGAGAGGCGGACCCTCAGTGGAGGGACGTTGAGAGGCGGAGCCTCAGTGGAGGGACGTTGAGAGGCGGAGCCTCAGTGGAGGGACGTTGAGAGGCGGAACCTCAGTGGAGGGACGTTGAGAATGCGGACCCTCAGTGGAGGGACGTTGAGAATGCGGACCCTCAGTGGAGGGACGTTGAGAGGCGGACCCTCAGTGGAGGGACGTTGAGAGGCGGACCCTCAGTGGAGGGACGTTGAGAATGTGAACCCTCAGTGGAGGGACATTGAGAGGGGGACCCTCAGTGGAGAGACGTTGAGAGGCGGACCCTCAGTGGAGGGACGTTGAGAGGCGGACCCTCAGTGGAGGGACGTTGAGAATGTGAACCCTCAGTGGAGGGACATTGAGAGGGGGACCCTCAGTGGAGGGACGTTGAGAGGCGGACCCTCAGTGGAGGGACGTTGAGAGGCGGACCCTCAGTGGAGGGACGTTGAGAGGCGGAGCCTCAGTGGAGGCTGTTGAGATGTGGACCCTCAGTGGAGGGACGTTGAGAATGTGGACCCTCAGTGGAGGGACATTGAGAGGCGGACCCTCAGTGGAGGGACGTTGAGAATGCGGACCCTCAGTGGAGAGACGTTGAGAATGTGGACCCTCAGTGGAGGGACATTGAGAATGTGGACGCTCAGTGGAGAGACGTTGAGAATGTGGACCCTCAGTGGAGGGACGTTGAGAGGCGGACCCTCAGTGGAGGGATGTTGAGAATGCGGACCCTCAGTGGAGGGACGTTGAGAATGCGGACCCTCAGTGGAGAGACGTTGAGAGGCGGACCCTCAGTGGAGGGACGTTGAGAGGCGGACCCTCAGTGGAGGGACGTTGAGAGGCGGAGCCTCAGTGGAGGCTGTTGAGATGTGGACCCTCAGTGGAGGGACGTTGAGAATGTGGACCCTCAGTGGAGGGACATTGAGAGGCGGACCCTCAGTGGAGGGACGTTGAGAATGCGGACCCTCAGTGGAGAGACGTTGAGAATGTGGACCCTCAGTGGAGGGACATTGAGAATGTGGACGCTCAGTGGAGAGACGTTGAGAATGTGGACCCTCAGTGGAGGGACGTTGAGAGGCGGACCCTCAGTGGAGGGATGTTGAGAATGCGGACCCTCAGTGGAGGGACGTTGAGAATGCGGACCCTCAGTGGAGAGACGTTGAGAGGCGGACCCTCAGTGGAGGGACGTTGAGAGGCGGACCCTCAGTTGAGGGACGTTGAGAGGCGGAGCCTCAGTGGAGGCTGTTGAGATGTGGACCCTCAGTGGAGGGACGTTGAGAGGCGGACCCTCAGTGGAGGGACATTGAGTATGCGGACCCTCAGTGGAGAGACGTTGAGAATGCGGACCCTCAGTGGAGGGACGTTGAGAATGTGGACCCTCAGTGGAGGGACGTTGAGAGGCGGACCCTCAGTGGAGGGACGTTGAGAATGTGGACCCTCAGTGGAGGGACATTGAGAGGCGGACCCTCAGTGGAGGGACGTTGAGAATGCGGACCCTCAGTGGAGAGACGTTGAGAATGTGGACCCTCAGTGGAGGGACGTTGAGAATGTGGACGCTCAGTGGAGAGACGTTGAGAATGTGGACCCTCAGTGGAGGGACATTGAGAGGCGGACCCTCAGTGGAGGGATGTTGAGAATGCGGACCCTCAGTGGAGGGACGTTGAGAATGCGGACCCTCAGTGGAGAGACGTTGAGAGGCGGACCCTCAGTGGAGGGACGTTGAGAGGTGGACCCTCAGTTGAGGGACGTTGAGAGGCGGACCCTCAGTGGAGGGACGTTGAGAGGCGGACCCTCAGTGGAGGGACGTTGAGAGGCGGACCCTCAGTGGAGGGACGTTGAAAGGCGGACCCTCAGTGGAGGGACGTTGAGAGGCGGACCCTCAGTGGAGGGACGTTGAGAATGCGGACCCTCAGTGGATTGACGTTGAGAATGCAGACCCTCAGTGGAGAGACGTTGAGAGGCGGACCCTCAGTGGAGGGACGTTGAGAGGCGGACCCTCAGTGGAGGGACGTTGAGAGGCGGACCCTCAGTGGAGGGACGTTGAGAATGCGGACCCTCAGTGGAGGGACGTTGAGAATGCGGACCCTCAGTGGAGAGACGTTGAGAGGCGGACCCTCAGTGGAGGGACGTTGAGAGGCGGACCCTCAGTTGAGGGACGTTGAGAGGCGGAGCCTCAGTGGAGGCTGTTGAGATGTGGACCCTCAGTGGAGGGACGTTGAGAGGCGGACCCTCAGTGGAGGGACATTGAGTATGCGGACCCTCAGTGGAGAGACGTTGAGAATGCGGACCCTCAGTGGAGGGACGTTGAAAGGCGGACCCTCAGTGGAGGGACGTTGAGAGGCGGACCCTCAGTGGAGGGACGTTGAGAATGCGGACCCTCAGTGGAGGGACGTTGAGAATGCAGACCCTCAGTGGAGAGACGTTGAGAGGCGGACCCTCAGTGGAGGGACGTTGAGAGGCGGACCCTCAGTGGAGGGACGTTGAGAGGCGGAGCCTCAGTGGAGGGACGTTGAGAGGCGGAGCCTCAGTGGAGGGACGTTGAGAGGCGGAACCTCAGTGGAGGGACGTTGAGAATGCGGACCCTCAGTGGAGGGACGTTGAGAATGCGGACCCTCAGTGGAGGGACGTTGAGAGGCGGACCCTCAGTGGAGGGACGTTGAGAGGCGGACCCTCAGTGGAGGGACGTTGAGAATGTGAACCCTCAGTGGAGGGACATTGAGAGGGGGACCCTCAGTGGAGAGACGTTGAGAGGCGGACCCTCAGTGGAGGGACGTTGAGAGGCGGACCCTCAGTGGAGGGACGTTGAGAATGCGGACCCTCAGTGGAGGGACGTTGAGAATGCGGACCCTCAGTGGAGAGACGTTGAGAGGCGGACCCTCAGTGGAGGGACGTTGAGAGGCGGACCCTCAGTTGAGGGACGTTGAGAGGCGGAGCCTCAGTGGAGGCTGTTGAGATGTGGACCCTCAGTGGAGGGACGTTGAGAGGCGGACCCTCAGTGGAGGGACATTGAGTATGCGGACCCTCAGTGGAGAGACGTTGAGAATGCGGACCCTCAGTGGAGGGACGTTGAAAGGCGGACCCTCAGTGGAGGGACGTTGAGAGGCGGACCCTCAGTGGAGGGACGTTGAGAATGCGGACCCTCAGTGGAGGGACGTTGAGAATGCAGACCCTCAGTGGAGAGACGTTGAGAGGCGGACCCTCAGTGGAGGGACGTTGAGAGGCGGACCCTCAGTGGAGGGACGTTGAGAATGTGAACCCTCAGTGGAGGGACATTGAGAGGGGGACCCTCAGTGGAGAGACGTTGAGAGGCGGACCCTCAGTGGAGGGACGTTGAGAGGCGGACCCTCAGTGGAGGGACGTTGAGAATGTGAACCCTCAGTGGAGGGACATTGAGAGGGGGACCCTCAGTGGAGGGACGTTGAGAGGCGGACCCTCAGTGGAGGGACGTTGAGAGGCGGACCCTCAGTGGAGGGACGTTGAGAGGCGGAGCCTCAGTGGAGGCTGTTGAGATGTGGACCCTCAGTGGAGGGACGTTGAGAATGCGGACCCTCAGTGGAGGGACGTTGAGAATGCGGACCCTCAGTGGAGGGACGTTGAGAGGCGGACCCTCAGTGGAGGGACGTTGAGAGGCGGAGCCTCAGTGGAGGCTGTTGAGATGTGGACCCTCAGTGGAGGGACGTTGAGAGGCGGACCCTCAGTGGAGGGACATTGAGTATGCGGACCCTCAGTGGAGAGACGTTGAGAATGCGGACCCTCAGTGGAGGGACGTTGAGAATGTGGACCCTCAGTGGAGGGACGTTGAGAGGCGGACCCTCAGTGGAGGGACGTTGAGAATGTGGACCCTCAGTGGAGGGACATTGAGAGGCGGACCCTCAGTGGAGGGACGTTGAGAATGCGGACCCTCAGTGGAGAGACGTTGAGAATGTGGACCCTCAGTGGAGGGACGTTGAGAATGTGGACGCTCAGTGGAGAGACGTTGAGAATGTGGACCCTCAGTGGAGGGACATTGAGAGGCGGACCCTCAGTGGAGGGATGTTGAGAATGCGGACCCTCAGTGGAGGGACGTTGAGAATGCGGACCCTCAGTGGAGAGACGTTGAGAGGCGGACCCTCAGTGGAGGGACGTTGAGAGGTGGACCCTCAGTTGAGGGACGTTGAGAGGCGGACCCTCAGTGGAGGGACGTTGAGAGGCGGACCCTCAGTGGAGGGACGTTGAGAGGCGGACCCTCAGTGGAGGGACGTTGAAAGGCGGACCCTCAGTGGAGGGACGTTGAGAGGCGGACCCTCAGTGGAGGGACGTTGAGAATGCGGACCCTCAGTGGAGGGACGTTGAGAATGCAGACCCTCAGTGGAGAGACGTTGAGAGGCGGACCCTCAGTGGAGGGACGTTGAGAGGCGGACCCTCAGTTGAGGGACATTGAGAGGCGGAGCCTCAGTGGAGGCTGTTGAGATGTGGACCCTCAGTGGAGGGACGTTGAGAATGCGGACCCTCAGTGGAGGGACGTTGAGAATGCGGACCCTCAGTGGAGGGACGTTGAGAGGTGGACCCTCAGTGGAGGGACGTTGAGAGGCGGAGCCTCAGTGGAGGCTGTTGAGATGTGGACCCTCAGTGGAGGGACGTTGAGAGGCGGACCCTCAGTGGAGAGACGTTGAGAATGCGGACCCTCAGTGGAGGGACGTTGAGAATGTGGACCCTCAGTGGAGGGACGTTGAGAGGCGGACCCTCAGTGGAGGGACGTTGAGAATGTGGACCCTCAGTGGAGGGACATTGAGAGGCGGACCCTCAGTGGAGGGACGTTGAGAATGCGGACCCTCAGTGGAGAGACGTTGAGAATGTGGACCCTCAGTGGAGGGACATTGAGAATGTGGACGCTCAGTGGAGAGACGTTGAGAATGTGGACCCTCAGTGGAGGGACGTTGAGAGGCGGACCC
Organism: Oncorhynchus kisutch; assembly: GCF_002021735.2. Lineage (NCBI taxonomy): Eukaryota > Metazoa > Chordata > Actinopteri > Salmoniformes > Salmonidae > Oncorhynchus > Oncorhynchus kisutch. The sequence continues at coordinate 18,994,152 of NC_034180.2, read as the reverse complement.
TCAGTGGAGGGATGTTGAGAATGCGGACCCTCAGTGGAGGGACGTTGAGAATGCGGACCCTCAGTGGAGAGACGTTGAGAGGCGGACCCTCAGTGGAGGGACGTTGAGAGGCGGACCCTCAGTTGAGGGACGTTGAGAGGCGGAGCCTCAGTGGAGGCTGTTGAGATGTGGACCCTCAGTGGAGGGACGTTGAGAGGCGGACCCTCAGTGGAGGGACATTGAGTATGCGGACCCTCAGTGGAGAGACGTTGAGAATGCGGACCCTCAGTGGAGGGACGTTGAGAATGTGGACCCTCAGTGGAGGGACGTTGAGAGGCGGACCCTCAGTGGAGGGACATTGAGAATGTGGACCCTCAGTGGAGGGACATTGAGAGGCGGACCCTCAGTGGAGGGACGTTGAGAATGCGGACCCTCAGTGGAGAGACGTTGAGAATGTGGACCCTCAGTGGAGGGACGTTGAGAATGTGGACGCTCAGTGGAGAGACGTTGAGAATGTGGACCCTCAGTGGAGGGACATTGAGAGGCGGACCCTCAGTGGAGGGATGTTGAGAATGCGGACCCTCAGTGGAGGGACGTTGAGAATGCGGACCCTCAGTGGAGAGACGTTGAGAGGCGGACCCTCAGTGGAGGGACGTTGAGAGGTGGACCCTCAGTTGAGGGACGTTGAGAGGCGGACCCTCAGTGGAGGGACGTTGAGAGGCGGACCCTCAGTGGAGGGACGTTGAGAGGCGGTCCCTCAGTGGAGGGACGTTGAAAGGCGGACCCTCAGTGGAGGGACGTTGAGAGGCGGACCCTCAGTGGAGGGACGTTGAGAATGCGGACCCTCAGTGGAGGGACGTAGAGAATGCAGACCCTCAGTGGAGAGACGTTGAGAGGCGGACCCTCAGTGGAGGGACGTTGAGAGGCGGACCCTCAGTGGAGGGACGTTGAGAGGCGGAGCCTCAGTGGAGGGACGTTGAGAGGCGGAGCCTCAGTGGAGGGACGTTGAGAGGCGGAACCTCAGTGGAGGGACGTTGAGAATGCGGACCCTCAGTGGAGGGACGTTGAGAATGCGGACCCTCAGTGGAGGGACGTTGAGAGGCGGACCCTCAGTGGAGGGACGTTGAGAGGCGGACCCTCAGTGGAGGGACGTTGAGAATGTGAACCCTCAGTGGAGGGACATTGAGAGGGGGACCCTCAGTGGAGAGACGTTGAGAGGCGGACCCTCAGTGGAGGGACGTTGAGAGGCGGACCCTCAGTGGAGGGACGTTGAGAATGTGAACCCTCAGTGGAGGGACATTGAGAGGGGGACCCTCAGTGGAGGGACGTTGAGAGGCGGACCCTCAGTGGAGGGACGTTGAGAGGCGGACCCTCAGTGGAGGGACGTTGAGAGGCGGAGCCTCAGTGGAGGCTGTTGAGATGTGGACCCTCAGTGGAGGGACGTTGAGAATGCGGACCCTCAGTGGAGGGACGTTGAGAATGCGGACCCTCAGTGGAGGGACGTTGAGAGGCGGACCCTCAGTGGAGGGACGTTGAGAGGCGGAGCCTCAGTGGAGGCTGTTGAGATGTGGACCCTCAGTGGAGGGACGTTGAGAGGCGGACCCTCAGTGGAGGGACATTGAGTATGCGGACCCTCAGTGGAGAGACGTTGAGAATGCGGACCCTCAGTGGAGGGACGTTGAGAATGTGGACCCTCAGTGGAGGGACGTTGAGAGGCGGACCCTCAGTGGAGGGACGTTGAGAATGTGGACCCTCAGTGGAGGGACATTGAGAGGCGGACCCTCAGTGGAGGGACGTTGAGAATGCGGACCCTCAGTGGAGAGACGTTGAGAATGTGGACCCTCAGTGGAGGGACGTTGAGAATGTGGACGCTCAGTGGAGAGACGTTGAGAATGTGGACCCTCAGTGGAGGGACATTGAGAGGCGGACCCTCAGTGGAGGGATGTTGAGAATGCGGACCCTCAGTGGAGGGACGTTGAGAATGCGGACCCTCAGTGGAGAGACGTTGAGAGGCGGACCCTCAGTGGAGGGACGTTGAGAGGTGGACCCTCAGTTGAGGGACGTTGAGAGGCGGACCCTCAGTGGAGGGACGTTGAGAGGCGGACCCTCAGTGGAGGGACGTTGAGAGGCGGACCCTCAGTGGAGGGACGTTGAAAGGCGGACCCTCAGTGGAGGGACGTTGAGAGGCGGACCCTCAGTGGAGGGACGTTGAGAATGCGGACCCTCAGTGGAGGGACGTTGAGAATGCAGACCCTCAGTGGAGAGACGTTGAGAGGCGGACCCTCAGTGGAGGGACGTTGAGAGGCGGACCCTCAGTTGAGGGACATTGAGAGGCGGAGCCTCAGTGGAGGCTGTTGAGATGTGGACCCTCAGTGGAGGGACGTTGAGAATGCGGACCCTCAGTGGAGGGACGTTGAGAATGCGGACCCTCAGTGGAGGGACGTTGAGAGGTGGACCCTCAGTGGAGGGACGTTGAGAGGCGGAGCCTCAGTGGAGGCTGTTGAGATGTGGACCCTCAGTGGAGGGACGTTGAGAGGCGGACCCTCAGTGGAGAGACGTTGAGAATGCGGACCCTCAGTGGAGGGACGTTGAGAATGTGGACCCTCAGTGGAGGGACGTTGAGAGGCGGACCCTCAGTGGAGGGACGTTGAGAATGTGGACCCTCAGTGGAGGGACATTGAGAGGCGGACCCTCAGTGGAGGGACGTTGAGAATGCGGACCCTCAGTGGAGAGACGTTGAGAATGTGGACCCTCAGTGGAGGGACATTGAGAATGTGGACGCTCAGTGGAGAGACGTTGAGAATGTGGACCCTCAGTGGAGGGACATTGAGAGGCGGACCCTCAGTGGAGGGATGTTGAGAATGCGGACCCTCAGTGGAGGGACGTTGAGAATGCGGACCCTCAGTGGAGAGACGTTGAGAGGCGGACCCTCAGTGGAGGGACGTTGAGAGGCGGACCCTCAGTTGAGGGACGTTGAGAGGCGGAGCCTCAGTGGAGGCTGTTGAGATGTGGACCCTCAGTGGAGGGACGTTGAGAGGCGGACCCTCAGTGGAGGGACATTGAGTATGCGGACCCTCAGTGGAGAGACGTTGAGAATGCGGACCCTCAGTGGAGGGACGTTGAGAATGTGGACCCTCAGTGGAGGGACATTGAGAGGCGGACCCTCAGTGGAGGGACGTTGAGAATGTGGACCCTCAGTGGAGGGACATTGAGAGGCGGACCCTCAGTGGAGGGACGTTGAGAATGCGGACCCTCAGTGGAGAGACGTTGAGAATGTGGACCCTCAGTGGAGGGACGTTGAGAATGTGGACGCTCAGTGGAGAGACGTTGAGAATGTGGACCCTCAGTGGAGGGACATTGAGAGGCGGACCCTCAGTGGAGGGATGTTGAGAATGCGGACCCTCAGTGGAGGGACGTTGAGAATGCGGACCCTCAGTGGAGAGACGTTGAGAGGCGGACCCTCAGTGGAGGGACGTTGAGAGGTGGACCCTCAGTTGAGGGACGTTGAGAGGCGGACCCTCAGTGGAGGGACGTTGAGAGGCGGACCCTCAGTGGAGGGACGTTGAGAGGCGGACCCTCAGTGGAGGGACGTTGAAAGGCGGACCCTCAGTGGAGGGACGTTGAGAGGCGGACCCTCAGTGGAGGGACGTTGAGAATGCGGACCCTCAGTGGATTGACGTTGAGAATGCAGACCCTCAGTGGAGAGACGTTGAGAGGCGGACCCTCAGTGGAGGGACGTTGAGAGGCGGACCCTCAGTGGAGGGACGTTGAGAGGCGGACCCTCAGTGGAGGGACGTTGAGAATGCGGACCCTCAGTGGAGGGACGTTGAGAATGCGGACCCTCAGTGGAGAGACGTTGAGAGGCGGACCCTCAGTGGAGGGACGTTGAGAGGCGGACCCTCAGTTGAGGGACGTTGAGAGGCGGAGCCTCAGTGGAGGCTGTTGAGATGTGGACCCTCAGTGGAGGGACGTTGAGAGGCGGACCCTCAGTGGAGGGACATTGAGTATGCGGACCCTCAGTGGAGAGACGTTGAGAATGCGGACCCTCAGTGGAGGGACGTTGAGAATGTGGACCCTCAGTGGAGGGACGTTGAGAGGCGGACCCTCAGTGGAGGGACGTTGAGAATGTGGACCCTCAGTGGAGGGACATTGAGAGGCGGACCCTCAGTGGAGGGACGTTGAGAATGCGGACCCTCAGTGGAGAGACGTTGAGAATGTGGACCCTCAGTGGAGGGACGTTGAGAATGTGGACGCTCAGTGGAGAGACGTTGAGAATGTGGACCCTCAGTGGAGGGACATTGAGAGGCGGACCCTCAGTGGAGGGATGTTGAGAATGCGGACCCTCAGTGGAGGGACGTTGAGAATGCGGACCCTCAGTGGAGAGACGTTGAGAGGCGGACCCTCAGTGGAGGGACGTTGAGAGGTGGACCCTCAGTTGAGGGACGTTGAGAGGCGGACCCTCAGTGGAGGGACGTTGAGAGGCGGACCCTCAGTGGAGGGACGTTGAGAGGCGGACCCTCAGTGGAGGGACGTTGAAAGGCGGACCCTCAGTGGAGGGACGTTGAGAGGCGGACCCTCAGTGGAGGGACGTTGAGAATGCGGACCCTCAGTGGATTGACGTTGAGAATGCAGACCCTCAGTGGAGAGACGTTGAGAGGCGGACCCTCAGTGGAGGGACGTTGAGAGGCGGACCCTCAGTGGAGGGACGTTGAGAGGCGGACCCTCAGTGGAGGGACGTTGAGAATGCGGACCCTCAGTGGAGGGACGTTGAGAATGCAGACCCTCAGTGGAGAGACGTTGAGAGGCCGACCCTCAGTGGAGGGACGTTGAGAGGCGGACCCTCAGTTGAGGGACGTTGAGAGGCGGACCCTCAGTGGAGGGACGTTGAGAATGCGGACCCTCAGTGGAGGGACGTTGAGAGGCGGACCCTCAGTGGAGGGACGTTGAGAGGCGGACCCTCAGTGGAGGGACGTTGAGAGGCGGAGCCTCAGTGGAGGGACGTTGAGAGGCGGAGCCTCAGTGGAGGGACGTTGAGAGGCGGAACCTCAGTGGAGGGACGTTGAGAATGCGGACCCTCAGTGGAGGGACGTTGAGAGGGGGACCCTCAGTGGAGAGACGTTGAGAGGCGGACCCTCAGTGGAGGGACGTTTAGAATGCGGACCCTCAGTGGAGGGACGTTGAGAGGCGGACCCTCAGTGGAGGGACGTTGAGAGGCGGACCCTCAGTGGAGGGACGTTGAGAGGCGGAGCCTCAGTGGAGGCTGTTGAGATGTGGACCCTCAGTGGAGGGACGTTGAGAATGCGGACCCTCAGTGGAGGGACGTTGAGAGGCGGACCCTCAGTGGAGGGACATTGAGAATGCGGACCCTCAGTGGAGAGACGTTGAGAATGCGGACCCTCAGTGGAGGGACGTTGAGAATGTGGACCCTCAGTGGAGGGACGTTGAGAGGCGGACCCTCAGTGGAGGGACGTTGAGAATGTGGACCCTCAGTGGAGAGACGTTGAGAATGTGGACCCTCAGTGGAGGGACGTTGAGAATGTGGACGCTCAGTGGAGAGACGTTGAGAATGTGGACCCTCAGTGGAGGGACATTGAGAGGTGGACCCTCAGTGGAGGGATGTTGAGAATGCGGACCCTCAGTGGAGGGACGTTGAGAATGCGGACCCTCAGTGGAGAGACGTTGAGAGGCGGACCCTCAGTGGAGGGACGTTGAGAGGCGGACCCTCAGTGGAGGGACGTTGAGAGGCGGACCCTCAGTGGAGGGACGTTGAAAGGCGGACCCTCAGTGGAGGGACGTTGAGAGGCGGACCCTCAGTGGAGGGACGTTGAGAATGCGGACCCTCAGTGGAGGGACGTTGAGAGGCGGACCCTCAGTGGAGGGACGTTGAGAGGCGGACCCTCAGTGAAGGGACGTTGAGAGGCGGAGCCTCAGTGGAGGCTGTTGAGATGTGGACCCTCAGTGGAGGGACGTTGAGAATGCGGACCCTCAGTGGAGGGACGTTGAGAATGCGGACCCTCAGTGGAGGGACGTTGAGAGGCGGACCCTCAGTGGAGGGACGTTGAGAGGCGGAGCCTCAGTGGAGGCTGTTGAGATGTGGACCCTCAGTGGAGGGACGTTGAGAGGCGGACCCTCAGTGGAGGGACATTGAGAATGCGGACCCTCAGTGGAGAGACGTTGAGAATGCGGACCCTCAGTGGAGGGACGTTGAGAATGTGGACCCTCAGTGGAGGGACGTTGAGAGGCGGACCCTCAGTGGAGGGACGTTGAGAATGTGGACCCTCAGTGGAGGGACATTGAGAGGCGGACCCTCAGTGGAGGGACGTTGAGAATGCGGACCCTCAGTGGAGAGACGTTGAGAATGTGGACCCTCAGTGGAGGGACGTTGAGAATGTGGACGCTCAGTGGAGAGACGTTGAGAGGCGGAGCCTCAGTGGAGGCTGTTGAGATGTGGACCCTCAGTGGAGGGACGTTGAGAATGCGGACCCTCAGTGGAGGGACGTTGAGAATGCGGACCCTCAGTGGAGGGACGTTGAGAGGCGGACCCTCAGTGGAGGGACGTTGAGAGGCGGAGCCTCAGTGGAGGCTGTTGAGATGTGGACCCTCAGTGGAGGGACGTTGAGAGGCGGACCCTCAGTGGAGGGACATTGAGAATGCGGACCCTCAGTGGAGAGACGTTGAGAATGCGGACCCTCAGTGGAGGGACGTTGAGAATGTGGACCCTCAGTGGAGGGACGTTGAGAGGCGGACCCTCAGTGGAGGGACGTTGAGAATGTGGACCCTCAGTGGAGGGACATTGAGAGGCGGACCCTCAGTGGAGGGACGTTGAGAATGCGGACCCTCAGTGGAGAGACGTTGAGAATGTGGACCCTCAGTGGAGGGACGTTGAGAATGTGGACGCTCAGTGGAGAGACGTTGAGAATGTGGACCCTCAGTGGAGGGACATTGAGAGGCGGACCCTCAGTGGAGGGATGTTGAGAATGCGGACCCTCAGTGGAGGGACGTTGAGAATGCGGACCCTCAGTGGAGAGACGTTGAGAGGCGGACCCTCAGTGGAGGGACGTTGAGAGGTGGACCCTCAGTTGAGGGACGTTGAGAGGCGGACCCTCAGTGGAGGGACGTTGAGAGGCGGACCCTCAGTGGAGGGACGTTGAGAGGCGGACCCTCAGTGGAGGGACGTTGAAAGGCGGACCCTCAGTGGAGGGACGTTGAGAGGCGGACCCTCAGTGGAGGGACGTTGAGAATGCGGACCCTCAGTGGAGGGACGTTGAGAATGCAGACCCTCAGTGGAGAGACGTTGAGAGGCGGACCCTCAGTGGAGGGACGTTGAGAGGCGGACCCTCAGTTGAGGGACGTTGAGAGGCGGACCCTCAGTGGAGGGACGTTGAGAGGCGGACCCTCAGTGGAGGGACGTTGAGAGGCGGACCCTCAGTGGAGGGACGTTGAGAGGCGGACCCTCAGTGGGAGGGACGTTGAGAATGCGGACCCTCAGTGGAGAGACGTTGAGAATGTGGACCCTCAGTGGAGGGACATTGAGAGGCGGACCCTCAGTGGAGGGACGTTGAGAGGCGGACCCTCAGTGGAGGGACGTTGAGAATGCGGACCCTCAGTGGAGGGACGTTGAGAGGCGGACCCTCAGTCTGCTGCTCTCTCCCTCCGCTGAGACTGACCATCAGATGCAGGCACCATCAGATGCAGGCACCATCAGATGCAGGCACCATCAGATGCAGGCACCATCAGATCAGTAAAATTAAAATAAAAGCAAATGATTGAAATGTATTTTACTCTGCTCTGCCTCACAAGTAATACAACAACAGATTAAATCAGATAAGTAGCCAATAGGCAGAGAGCAGCATAATGTATCTACTTCTCTGTAATAATGGTATGGGAATAATAATGCATTTCATTTTGTAACGTGGTTTCTTGCATCAAACAACACAACATTTCCAGTCACCTCCTTGTCTGAAGGACAAGTGGATAAACAGGTTAATGTCAAGACCTGCATGTTTTTTTTCAAAGGTCTCATGGAATGTAGTTCTGCATTGAACACCACACGTTGGCTGCTACTGTAGGCTGAATGACAGAACAGCTATTTCCATGTAAAAATGTTATGGGATCCATTGTTTTTATGGAAGGCCTCTCTGGTAAGCCTACATTATGTTCAAATAGCCACAGTAGCCCACATGGTCACTGTTAAATCTTAAATTGGGTACAGCCTCAGTGTTTACAGTAAACGCTGGAAGTTGCACAGAATTTACACAACATTGAAGTTTGCGCTTAGCAGACCGGAAATTTGCTCAGTGCCCGAAATCTTTTTGAGGGAACATTGCCCCCGACCCCGACATTGAATACCACTAAGGCTTCAAACAATGTTCACACAACATTCACACAACCTTCTCACAATGTTCACACAACTTTCACCCAATATTCAGACAAATTCAATCTCTGTCAGAAGAGCTCTGACTCTCTTTTGGCCAATCAACCGTCTACGACTAATGTATTCTGTAAATGTAGAACTAAGTGTTTTTCTCAGTAAAGTTTAGGTGTGTTGACTACTGAGGGTCTCCTGGGGTTCAGTTCTGTCAGCTCATTGGACCCCAGTCCATGGAACCATATTTTGATATGTTCCTATCTTCCTCACTAAACGTATGTAGCAACATCAACATTTAAAAAATTGATATTTTTGGTTTGATAAGCTTGATTTGCGAAGTAACTCAAACAATATGTCCCTGTCATTCTGTCTCTCTCTCTCCCTCTCTCTGTCCCTGTCATTCTCTCTCTCTCTCCCTCTCTCACTCCCTCTCTCTGTCTCTGTCATTCTCTCTCTCTCTCTCTCTCTCCCTCTCTCACTCCCTCTCTCTGTCCCTGTCATTCTGTCTCTCCCTCTCCATCTCTCACTCCCTCTCTCTGTCCCTGTCATTCTGTCTCTCTCTCTCTCTCTCTCTCTCCTCTCTCTCTCTCTCTCTCTCTCTCTCTCTCTCTCACTCCCTCTCTCTGTCCCTGTCATTCTGTCTCTCTCTCTCTTCTCTCTCCCTCTCTTACTCCCTCTCTCTGTCTCTGTCATTCTCTCTCTCTCTCTCCCTCTCTCACGTCCCCCTCTCTGTCCCTGTCATTCTGTCTATCTCTCCCACTCTCTCTCACTCCCTCTCTCTGTCACTGTCATTCTGTCTCTCCCTCTGCGTCTCTCACTCCCTCTCTCTGACCCTGTCATTCTGTCTCTCTCTCTCTCTCTCTCCCTCTCTCACTCCCTCTCTCTGTCCCTGTCATTCTGTCTCTCTCTCTCTCCCTCTCCTCACTCCCTCTCTCTGTCCCTGTCATTCTGTCTCTCTCTCTCTCTCTCTCCCTCTCTCACTCCCTCTCTCTGTCCCTGTCATTCTGTCTATCTCTCCCACTCTCTCTCACTCCCTCTCTCTGTCACTGTCATTCTGTCTCTCCCTCTGCGTCTCTCACTCCCTCTCTCTGACCCTGTCATTCTGTCTCTCTCTCTCTCTCTCTCCCTCTCTCACTCCCTCTCTCTGTCCCTGTCATTCGTCTCTCTCTCTATTTCTGTCTATCTGCTTATCCCTTATACTCTCTCATGTTCTCTCCCCCCCCCTCTCTCGTTCCCCCCTCCTCCGTCCTCCCCCTCTCTCTCTTTCTCTCTATCTCTGTCTATCTGCTTCCCTTATACTCTCTCATTTCCCTCCCCCCTCTCTCGTCCCCCCCTCTCTCTCTCTATCTCTGTCTATCAGCTTCCCTTATACTCTCTCATGTTCCCTCCCCCCCCCTCTCTTGTCCTCCCCCCCCCCTCTCTCTCTCTCTCTCTCTCTCTCTCGATCTCTGTCTATCTGCTTCCCTTATACTCTTTCATGTTCCCTCTCCCCCCTCTCTCGTCCTCCCCTCTCTCTCTCTCTCTCTCTCTCTCTCTCTCTATCTCTGTCTATCTGCTTCCCTTATACTCTCTCATGTTCCCTCTTCCCCCTCTCTCGTCTTCCCCCCTCTCTCTCTCTATCTCTGTCTATCTGCTTCCCTTCTACTCTCTCATGTTCCCTCTCCCCCCTCTCTCGTCCCCCTCCCCTCTCTCTATCTCTGTCTATCTGCTTCCCTTATACTCTCTCATGTTCCCTCTCCCCCCTCTCTCGTCCTCCCCCTCTCTCTCTCTCTCTCTCTCTCTCTCTCTCTCTCTATCTCTGTCTATCTGCTTCCCTTATACTCTCTCATGTTCCCCCTCCCCCCTCTCTCGTTCCCCCCTCTCTCATCCTCCCCCTCTCTCTCTTTCTCTCTATCTCTGTCTATCTGCTTCCCTTATACTCTCTCATGTTCCCTCTCCCCCCTCTCTCGTCCTCCCCCCTCTCTCTCTCTTTCTGTCTATCAGCTTCCCTTATACTCTCTCATGTTCCCTCTCCCACCCTCTCTCGTCCCCCCCCCTCTCTCTCTCTCTATCTCTGTCTATCTGCTTCCCTTATACTCTCTCATGTTCCCTCTCCCCCCTCTCTCGTCCTCCCCCTCTCTCTCTGTCTCTCTCTCTATCTCTGTCTATCTGCTTCCCTTATACTCTCTCATGTTCCCTCTCCCCCCTCTCTCGTCCCCCCCTCTCTCGTCCTCCCCCTCTCTCTCTTTCTCTCTATCGCTGTCTATCTGCTTCCCTTATACTCTCTCATGTTCCCTCTCCCCCCCTCTCTCGTCCTCCCCCCTCTCTCTATCTCTGTCTATCTGCTTCCTTTATACTCTCTCATGTTCCCTCTCCCCCCTATCTCTCTCTCTTTCTGTCTATCAGCTTCCCTTATACTCTTTCATGTTCCCTTTCCCCCGCTCTCTCGTCCTCCCCACCCCCCCTCTCTCTCTCTCTCTATCTCTGTCTATCTGCTTCCCTTATACTCTCTCATGTTCCCTCTCCCCCCCCTCTGTCGTCCTCCCCCCCCCCTCTCTCTCTATCTCTGTCTATCTGCTTCCCTTATACTCTCTCATGTTCCCTCTCCCCCCCTCTCGTCCCCCCCCTCTCTCTCTATCTCTGTCTATCAGCTTCCCTTATACTCTCTCATGTTCCCTCCCCCCCTCTCGTCCCCCCCCCCCTCTCTCTCTCTCTCTCTCTCTCTCTCTGTCTCTGTCTATCAGCTTCCCTTATACTCTCTCATGTTCCCTCTCCCCCTCTCTCGTCCTCCCCCTCTCTCTCTGTCTATCAGCTTCCCTTATACTCTCTCATGTTCCCTCTCCCCCCCTCTCTCATCCTCCCCTACCCCCTCTCTCTCTCTCTCTGTCTCTGTCTATCAGCTTCCCTTATACTCTCTCATGTTCCCTCCCCCCCTCTCTCGTCCCCCCCCTCTCTCTCTATCTCTGTCTATCTGCTTCCCTTATACTCTCTCATGTTCCCTCTCCCCCCCCTCTCTCGTCCTCCCCCCTCTCTCTATCTCTGTCTATCTGCTTCCCTTATACTCTCTCATGTTCCCTTCCCCCTCTCTCGTCCCCCCCTCTCTCTTTCTCTCATTCGTACACGTAAAACATGCACACAATGATACATCGAAGGATATATTTTCAGTCCAGCAACACGAATACATCATCTTAATAATACCAATCTTACTGTCAGACCTGTATGGGTTATAAGGCAGCCAAAAGATGAGTCTAAACACCTCCACAATATCCACAGCTCTGCTACCCTCCATGCAGGGGTGCAATGTTCACTGGGGATGGGGGGGGGGGGTTATGTCCCCCCCACATTCTGAAATGGCACTTTTGTCCACCCCCCCAATTTTATCATTGCAATGTGATGCAAAAAGCGTCAACATTGTGCTTCAGGACCATGCAGACACCACAGAGCGAGCGGACAGGCTGTGCGAAAGGCAAAGCTTCTGGAAGGCTGGCTGGACCAGCACGGGAGAGTTGAAACAGAGGCAGCTGCTGGCAGTGTGTTGCAGAAACTGGCTACACTTCAATTGACTGATGTAGCTGGCAAGGTAACTGCTGTTTAACTTAACAGAAAAAAACGAAACTGGTGTTTATTCTCAGTACTGAGATGTTAGCTAGTGTAACTGAGATGTGACGTTAGCTAATGTTTCATCCCCTGTCAACTTAGGTTAATGAATTAGCTAGCTAGTGGCTAACTTACCATAAGCCAACTCAGCTCTACCCTCTAACTACCTGTCATATAGTGATGTGAGGTGGCTATTGTTACTATCTAACAGCTGATGTTAGGAAAATGTTTTGGAGCCTTAGTTTTGTCCCATTTCAACAGAAGTCAATTAACATGGCTCGCTTTCGCCAGTTGATGTACCGTTAGAGAGAGAGAGTGTGGGCCAAAAGTTGGCTGACGTTAGCTATTCTTTTTGACTCAGTCACACTAGACCTGAATCAAATTATGAAACCAGCAGCCAAATGATTGAAGACCAATATTCAGACTTTTTTTCAGCGCAATGAGAGTTTTAATAGTCAGTATAGCAATGTAACATTATCTGGGATTTTCCCTAGCGAATTCCCTACTTTCCACACAGTAATAAACAGCTCTACACTATGCTCATCATGTCTTAGCAGGATCCGATGGTGACGGGGTGTCCCAGCAGGGCCAGACAACCAGGGAAGACCAATCTAAGGAGCTCGGGTGAATTTTGCAGTATACTAACAATAATATAAGTGAATGATACAAAGTTCCATCTTGAGTTGATGCATAGACCTACAGAAGCTACGAATCAAATCAAGTCAAATCCCAGACTGTACAGGACAGTAGCTTAAATTTAAAGCTACCGTCTGGGATCTGGGAATAATGGCCATTTCAATTACTGAACCATTTGATATTTGGCATTTTATTAGGATTCCCATTAGCTGTTGAAAAAGCAGCAGCTACTCTTCCTGGGGTCCACACAAAACAGGAAACAGGACGTAATACAGAACATCATTAGACAAGAACAGCGCAAGGACAGAACTACATACATTTTTTAAAAAATGCACAAGCAGCCTACAAATCAATGCATATACACACATTATCTAGCTGGCGGCGTTGTGCCGCGAGGTGTTGCTTGATTTGTTTTTTCGAAACCAGGTTTGCTGTTTATTTGAGCAATATGAGATGCAACAGAGTTCCATGTAATAATGGCTCTATATAATACTGTACGCTTTCTTGAATTTGTTCTGGACTTGTGGACAATGAAAATACCCCTGGTGGCATGCCTGGTGAGGTAAGTGTATGTGTCAGAGTTGTGTGTAAGTTGACTGTGCAAACAATTTGGGATTTTCAACTCATGAATGTTTCTTATAAAAAGAAGAAGTGATGCAGTCAGCCTCCTCAACCCCTCAACTCCTCAACCAGCCAAGAGAGACTGGTATGCATAGTATTTATAACAGCCCTCTGATTACAATGAAGAGCAAGATGTGCCGCTCTGTTCTGGGCCAGCTGCAGCTTAAGTAGGTCTTTCCTTGCAGCACTGGACCACACGACTGGACAACAATCAAGATTAGGCAAAACTAGAGTCTGCAGGACTTGCTTTGTGGAGTGTGGTGTCAAAAAAGCAGAGCATCTCTTTATTACGGACAGACCTCACCCCATCTTTACAACCATTGAAACTATATGTTTTGACCAGGACAGTTTACAATCTAAGGTAACACCAAGTAATTTCATCTCCTCAACTTGTTCCACAGCCACACCATTCATTACCAGCTGAGGCCTAGAACTTAAGGAATGATTTGTACCAATTACAATGCTCTTAGTTTTAGAGATGTTCAGAACCAGTTTATTACTGGCCACCCATTCCAAAACAGACTGCAGCTCTTGGTTAAGGGTTTCAGTGACTTTATTAGCTGTAGTTGCTGATGCGTATATCGTTGAATCATCAGCATACATGGACACACATGCTTTCTTTAATGCCAGTGGCAGGTCATTGGTAAAAATAGAAAAGAGTATAGGGCCTAGACAGCTGCCCTGCGGTCCACCACACTTTACATGTTTGACATTAGACAAGAATCCTCTAAAGAAAACCCTTTGAGTTCTATTAGATAGATGTCTCTGAATCCACAATATGGCAGAGGTTGAAAAGCCATAACATAAATGTTTTTTCAACAGCAGGTTAGGGCTCCCAGGTGGCACAGCGGTCTAAGGCACTGTATCTAAGTGATAGAGGCGTCACTACAGACCCTGGTTTGATTCCAGACTGCATCACAACCTGCTGTGATTAGGAGTTCAAGGGCGGTGCACAGGGGCGGGGTAGGCCGTCATTGTGTGACACTTTCTTAGGCAAGAGTGTATTAGGCAAGTCACTTTCTTAAGTGACTTGCCTAATAAAATAAAAAATAAAATGTTCAATAATATCAATGGCTGGACTGAAATTGAACAGTACAGCTCTCACAATCTTCTTATTATCAATGTCTTTCAACCAATCCTCAGTCATTTGTGTCAGCGCAGTACATGTTGAGTGCCCTTCTCTACAAGCATGCTGAAAGTCTGTTGTTAATTTGTTTACAGAGAAATAGCATTGTATTTGGTCAAACACCATTTTTCCAACAGTTTGCTAAGAGCTGGCGGCAAGCTCATAGGTCTGCTGTTAGAACCAGTAATGGCTGCTTTACCACTCTTGGGCAGCGGAATTACTTTGGCTTCCCTCCAGGCCTGAGGACAAAGACTTTCCTCCAGGCTCAGATTAAAGATATTTTATTTTATTTTATTTAACCTTTATTTAACTAGGCAAGTCAGTTAAGAACAAATCATTTTTTACAATGACGGCCTGCCAAAAGGCAAAAGGCCTCCTGCGGGGACAGGGGCTGGGATTCAAAATAAATAAGGTAAAAATATTGGACAAAACACACATCACGACAAGAGAGACAACAAAACACTACATAAAGAGAGACCTAAGACAACAACATAACATGGCAGCAACATATGGCAACACAGCATGGTAGCAACACAACATGACATCAACATGGTAGCAGCACAACATGGCAGCAGCACAAAATGGTAGCAGCACAAAACATGGTAGCAACACAACATGGTAGCAACACAACATGGTAGCAACACAACATGGTAGCAGCACAAAACAGGGTATAAACATGATTGGGCACAGACAACAGCACAAAGGGCAAGAAGGTAGAGACAACAATACATCACGCAAAGCAGCCACAACTGTCAGTAAGAGTGTCCATGATTGAGTCTTTGAATGAAGAGATTGAGATAAAACTGTCCAGTGAATGTGTTTTGCAGCTTGAAGGTGTAACACAATATGTTTTATTGAATTACCTTTGATCTAGTTTTGTCTTATCAATCACTTAAACATATTTAATAATGATATCTTACTTAGCTTGATGACTGTGGAAATGTTTGTTCTAAACAGACACAACATATTTGATTGTGTAGAAATGCAGGAAATTAGTTTTGTTTGGCCAAATAAGTCCTCCCTCAGACCCCCCGCCAGGTTACACCCCCCCCCCCCCCCCCCCCACACTTCTAAAACCAAAGTTGCGCCCCTGCCTCCATGTCTCCTCTCCTCTCTCTCTCTCTCTCTCTCTCTCTCTCTCACACACACACACACACACACACACACACACACACACACACACGGACAGAGATATTGTACACTCACAGATACTACAATCAGGATTACAATGGGTTCTGATGCAACACACCCGATCATGCTGATGCATGCCTGCTGCTCACTCACATATGTTCACCCAATGTTCGCACAAACTTCCCACAACCTTAGAGCAACCTTTCCCATGTTAGGTTTCAGACAGCTCCAGGCCTGTAGAAGCATGTCTGAAACTGATCTGGCTGCTTTTTTACCAATAACACCTCCTGTCTCCTGTGTCAATAACAGTAACAGACACATAAGAGGGAGACCCTATCTATAACAACAAGAGATAGATGACCAACTGCTCCTGTCTCCTGTGTGTAACAGTAGCAGGTAGATCAGAGGTGTACCGGGTGAATGGAGACACTGGTTTGAGACGGTACTGATCTGAGATGTTTGAGTCTATTACCCTTGTTGTTATAGACAGTTGGAAAGGTAAAATGCCCTGCAAACATATGTTGAACTCCCAGCCACTCCCAGTCCTCCCAATCCCATTCACAGGTCAGATTGGGGGTTTATGAAGTTGTACTGTGCATACCGTACCGTGTACAATGCATGCAGGTCACCCATGATACAAGTCAGTATACGACATCCATCCATGTCTGAGGTCGTTGGGAGATGATGTGGAAACGGGCCACTAGGGGCAATAGTGTGCACTGTTACCTTCAAGTAGGTTTGGTATTGGTTAGGGCGTTGTTTGTTTTAAGCCTATCCTAAACCTTAACCTTTAACTGAACCATTCTGAATTAATGCTAAACCTTAAGAATTCAGAGTTAATGCCTAACCTTAACCCTTACCTTAACAATTCTGTGATAATGCCTAAACTTAGCAGTAAATCCATTTTTCAGTGTTTAAGGTTAATTCTGACATGAGACTGTGAGAGCTTGTAGGTACAATGAACGTGATAAAATACTTGTAGTTTTTTTATTATTTTGCCATGGAACAAATTTTTACTTTACAACAACACAATGCATACGATCTTAGGTCATTTCTCAGTGCTGTATCAACAAATAGTAGTTATGGTACGAGGTCTAAAGGCTGAATTGCCGGTGAAAGAAGGAGGATATGAACTGAGCATAATTCTAAATACTATTTGAAATCTTTTAAATACTTGGAGTGTTTGCTTTAGGTTGCCTGGAGTGCTAGGTGGGTGGAGTTTACACTTTTGGGACTATTTGTTACATTGCATCAGACAAGCTCAATCGAACACAACAAAAGTGTAAATTGATTTCAAGTAGTATTTGAACCCACGTCTGATTGGGAAAACAGTCTACTCACCCGATCTATGTAGTACAGGAGTTACGCAAGTATTGTGTGGTATTACGCAACACTCCGTAGGAGTCTTGGTATCAAATCAGATCAAATCCAATTGTATTTGTGACATGCGCCGAACACAACCAGTGTAGACCATACCGTGAAATGCTTACTTACAAGCCCTTAACCAACAGAGCAGTTCAAGAAAGTGTTAAGAAAATATTTACCAAATAAAGTAAAGTAAAATATAATAAAAAAGTAACACAATAACAATAACGAGGCTACATACAGGGGGTACTGGTACCGAGTCAATGTGCAGGGCTACAGGTTAGTTGAGGTCATTTGTACATGTAGGAAGGGGTGAAGTTACTATGCATAGATAATAAACAGCGAGTAGCGGCAGTGTATAAAAAACAATGGAGGGGGGTCAATGTAAATAGTCCAATGGCCATTTGATTAATTGTTCAGTGGTCTTATAGCTTGGGGGTAGAAGCTGTTAAGGAGTATTTTGGACCTAGACTTGGCACTCTGGTACTGCTTTCCATGCAGTAGCAGAGAAAACAGTATATGACTTGGGTGACTGGAGTCTCTGACAATTTTATGGGCTTTCCTCTGACATTGCCTATTATATAGGTCCTGGATGGCAGGAAGCTTGGCCCCGGTGATGTACTGGGGCGTACGCACTACCCTCTGTAGCGCCTTATGGTCAGATGCGGAGCAGTTGCCATACCAGGCGTTGATGCAACCGTTCAGGATGCTCTCGATGGTGCATCTGTAGAACTTTTTGAGGATCTGGGGACCCATGTCAAATCTATTCCATCTCCTGAAGGGGGAAAAGGTTTTGTCATGCCCTCTTCACGACTGACTTGGTGTGTTTGGACCATGATAGTTTGTTGGTGATGTGGACACCAAGAAACCTGAAACTCTCGACCCGCTCCACTACAGCCCCATCGATGTTAATGGGGGTCTGTTCGGCCCGCCTTTTCCTGTAGTCCACGATCAGAACTGAATGATGGTGCTGGAGTCGTGTTTGGCCACGCAGTAGTGGGTGAACAGGATGTACAGGAGGGGACTAAGTACACACCCCTGAGGGACCCTAGTGTTGAGGATCAGTGTGTCAGATGTGTTGTTGCCCACCCTTACCACCTGGGGATGCCCGTCAGGAAGTCCAGGATCCAGTTACAGTTACAAAAATGTAGTTACCAAAAAAGTGTTAAACAAATCAAAAATATATTTCTTATTTGACATCCTTCAAAGTAGCCACCCTTTGCCTTGATGACAGCTTTGCACACTCTTGACATTCTCTCAACCAGCTTCATGAGGTAGTCACCTGGAATGCATTTCAATTAACAGTTGTGCCTTCTTAAAAGTTCATTTGTGGAGTTTCTTTCCTTCTTAATGTGTTTGAGCCAATCAGTTGTGTTGTGGCAAGGTAGGGGTGGTATACAGAAGATAGCCCTATTTGGTAAAAGACCAAGTCCATATTATGGCAATAACCTGTCAAATAAGCAAAGACAAACAACAGTCCATCATTACTTTAAGACATGAAGGTCAGTCAATACGGAACATTTCAAGAACTTTGAAAGTTTCTTCAAGTACGGTCGCAAAAACCATCAAGCGCTATGGTGAAACTGGCTCTCATGGCTCCCACAGAAGAAAGACTCAGAGTTATCTCTGCTGCAGAGGATAAGTCCATTAGAGTTACCAGCCTCAGACTGAAGACCAAATAAATGTTTCACAGAGTTCAAGTAAACAGACACATCTCAACATCAACTGTTCAGAGGAGACTGCGTGAATCAGGCCTTCATGGTCAAATTGCTGTTAAGAAACCACAACTAAAGGAAACCAATAATAAGAAGAGACTTGCTTGAGAAACACGAGAAATGGACATTAGACCAGTGGAAATCTGTTCTTTGGTCTGATGAGTCCAAATTTGACATTTTTGGTTCCAACTGCTGTGTTTTTTTTTTAGATGCAGAGTAGGTGAATGGATGATCTCCGCATGTGTGGTTCCTACCGTGAAGCATGGAGAAGAAGGTGTGATGGTGTGGGGGGTGCTTTGCTGCTGAGCCTGCCTGTGATTTGCTTAGAATTCAAGGCACACTTAACCAGCATGGCTACCACAGCATTCTGCAGCGATATGCCATCCCATCTGGTTTGCCCTTAGTGGACTATAATTTGTTTTTCAACAGGACAATGACCCAACACACCTCCAGGTTGGGTAAGGGCTATTTGACCAAGAAGGAGAGTGATGGAGTGCTGCATCAGATGACCTGGCCTCCACAATCACCCGACCTCAACCCAATTGAGATGGTTTGGGATGATTTGGACCGCAGAGTAAAGGAAAAGCAGCCAACAAGTGCTCAGCATATGTTGGAACTCCTTCAAGACTGTTGGAAAAGGATTCCAGGTGAAGCTGGTTGAGAGAATGCCAAGCGTGCGCAAAGTTGTCATCAAGGCAAAGGGTGGCTACTTTGAAGAATCTAAAATATTAAATATATTTTGATTTGTTTGACACTTTTTTTGGTTACTACATGATTCCATATGTGTTATTTCATAGTTTTGATGTCTTCGCTATTATTCTACAATGTAAAAAAAAATAAAGAAAAACCCTCGAAAGAGTAGGGGTGCCCAAACTATTGACCGGTACTGTATGTTAATGTAGTTTTTAACCTTCGTGCTGAGAATAGTTCGACCAACAATTTACTTTGTTTGGCTTATTTTTGAAGGTCAGTTTGAAGGTCAGTTTGAAGGTCAGTTTGAAGGTCAGTTTGAAGGTCAGTTTGGGAGTTAAACTAATCAGGTTACCATTTTCCATCATGAATCTAGTTCTGGAGGCAGCTCTGCAGGGTGGTCACTAGCTGGCACAGCCACAAAGCTATAAAATCTGATAGAAACCTAACCCTAACCTTAACCTTAACCATACCCTTAACCACACTGCTAACCCCAATAAGTAAGCCTAACCTTAGATTAAGACCAAAAACGACCCTTTAGTTTTCATAAATGTTTACAATATAGCCAATTTTGACTCTGCAGCTGGCCTATCTAAAAGGAAACCGCTCAGTTCTGCTTCCAGGACAAGACTCATGACAATAAATGTCAATACACTAATGCATTTCCCCATACTGAACAAACTTTAAGTGGTTAATTAAATATAATAACTTAGATTATTTGCATACAGGATTTGTTTTCCTTGATCTTTCATTTTAAGAGTTTGTCCTGAAAATATAGTGCTTCGACAATATGTTGAGCCCAACCCTGGAATAAAGGAGTACCTGTGTGTGTGTGTGTGTGTGTGTGTGTGTGTGTGTGTGTGTGTGTGTGTGTGTGTGTGTGTGTGTGGGAGACAGACAGAGAGAGAGAGAGAGAGAGAGAGAGAGAGAGAGAGAGAGAGAGAGAGAGAGAGAGAGAGAGAGAGAGAGAGAGAGAGAGATTTGATACAATGGCCTACATTGTTCCATTCCCCTATAATCAAAGCAGACACTGAACTTGGCCTAAAGAGAGACACAGCTGCTGCCGGAACTGGCCTTCATAGTCACACTCCCTGGGATTGGGAAATGGTTGGAGCTGCATGGGGACTGAGGCTGGAGGTGTAGCTGGGTGTACCTGGGGATCAAGGGTGGAATAAGCGTTCAACCACATCACAGCAATGCAGTAAAACCACTGCCTTTCACATGAATGATTTCTCAACACCATCTCAACATTTACAAGTAAAATGATCACAGTTACTACACCTACTTGAAGTCAAGTGAAACAGGTTGTTACGTTGTAGACTTATTGTCAAATCTTTTCCTCATCAATCTACATACGACACCCCATAGCGACAAAGCAAAACGGGTTTTTAGAAATATTTACAAATGTATAACAACAAAGAAAAAAGAATAAATACCTTATTTACATAAGTACTCAGACCCTTTGCTATGAAACTCACAATTAAGCTCAGGTGCATCCTGTTTCCATTGATCATCCTTGAGATGTTTCTGCAACTTGATTGGAGTCCACCTGTGGTAAATTCAATTGATTGGTCACTCTGATAGATCTCCAGAGTTCCTCTGTGAAGATGGGAGAACCTTCCAGAAGGACAACCATCTCTGCAGCACTCCACCAATCAGGCCTTTATGGTAACCACTCCTCAGTAAAAGGCACATGACAGCCCACTTGGAGTTTGCCAAAAGGCACCTAAAGGACTCTCAGACCATGAGAAACAAGATTCTCTGATCTGATGAAACTAAGATTGAAATCTTTGGCCTGAATGCCAAACGTCACTTCTGGAGGAAACCTAGCACCATCCCTACGATGAAGCATGGTGGTGGCAGCAGCATCATATTGTGGAGATGTTTTTCAGCGGCAGGGACTGGGAGACTAGTCAGCAACGAGGGAAAGATGAATGGAGCAAAGTACAGAGAGATCCTTGATGAAAACCTGCTCCAGAGAGCTCAGGTCCTGGACATCCTGACGGGCTGCCCCCAGGTGATGGTGAAGGTTGGAAACAACATCTCCACTTCGCTGATCCTCAACACTGGCTCCCCACAACGGTTCGTTCTCAGCCCCCTCCAGTACTCCCTGTTCACCCATGACTGCGTGGCCATGCACGCCTCCAACTCAATCATCAAGTGTGCGGACGACACAACAGTAGTAAGCTTGATCACCAACAATGACCATGCAGCCTATAAGGAGGAGGTGAGGGCACTCAGAGTGTAGTAACAGGAAAACAACCTCTCACTCAACGTCAACAAAACAAAGGAGATGATCATGAACTTCAGGAAACAGCAGAGGGAGTACCCTCCTATCCACATCGACAGGACAGCAGTGGAGAAGGTGGAACGTTTTAAGTTCCTCGGCATACACATCATTGTCAAACTGAAATGGTCCACTCACACAGACAGTGTGGTGAAGAAGGCGCAACAACGCCTCTTCAACCTCAGGAGGCTGAAAAAATGTGGCTTGTCACCTCAAACCCTCACAAACTTTTACAGATGCACAATTGAGAGCGTCCTGTCGGGCTGTATCACCACCTGGTAGAGGCAACTGCACCGCCCACAATCTCAGGGCTCTCCGGAGGGTGGGGCAGTCTGCACAACGCATCACCGGGGGCAAACTAACTGCCCTCCAGGACATTCCCAGCACCCGTTGTCACAGGAAGGCCAAAAAGATCATCAAGGACAACAACCACCCGAGACACTGCCTATTCACCCAGCTACCATCCAGAAGGCGAGGTCAGTGCAGGTGCATCAAAGCTGGGACCGAGAGACTGAAAAATAGCTTCCATCTCAAGGCCATCAGACTGTTAAACAGCCGTCACCAACACATTAGAGGCTGATGCCTACATACAGACTTGAAATCATTAGCCACTTTAATAAATAGATCACAAGTCACTTTAATAATGCCACCTTAATAATGTTTACATATCTCGCATTACTCATCTCATATGTACATACTGTATTTTATCCCATCTATTGCATCTTGCCTATGCCGCTCGGCCATCGCTCATCCATATATTTATATGTATATATTCTTATTCCATCTCTTTACTTAGATTTGTGTGTATTAGGTAGTTGTTGTGGAATTGTTAGATTACTTGTTAGATATTACTGCACTGTCGGAACTAGAAGCCCAAGCATTTAGCTACACTCGCAATAACATCTGCTAACCATGTGTATGTGACCAATACATTTTGTTTGATTTGATTTAACCTCAGAATGGTGCGAAGATTCACCTTCCAACAGGACAACGACCATAAGCACACAGCCAAGACAACACAGGAGTGGCTTCGAGATAAGTCTCTGAACGTCCTTGAGTGGCCCAGCCAGAGCCCGGACTTGAACCCGATCGAACATCTCTGCAGAGACCTGAATATAGCTGTGCAGCGACGCTCCCCATCCAACTTGACAAAGCTTTAGAGGATCTGCAGAGGAGAATGGGAGAAACTCTCCAAATACAGGTGTGCCAAGCCTGTAGCGCCATACCCAAGAAGACTCGAGGCTGTAATCGCTTCCAAAGGTGCTGAATAAATGGTCTGAATACTTATGTAAATGTGATATTTCTGTAGTTTTTTTATATACATTTGTCATTATGGGGTATTGTGTATAGAATGATGAGGTAAAGAAAAAATTTTTTTGAATCCATTTTAAAATAAGGCAGTAACGTAACAAAAAGTGGAAAAAGTCAAGAGGTCTGAATACTTTCCAAATGCGTTGTACCTCTGGCTGTCCCCTCAGACAGAGTCTCAGAACAGTCTGGAGATCAACAATGGAAAAACACAGGCAAGG
>NC_034180.2:18963629-18968629 GCF_002021735.2 Oncorhynchus kisutch | reverse complement strand
AGAAAACGGTGGTTTGATTCACTCAGAAAATTGCACGTTCAGTTCTTCAGCGCATAGTAATGTTGGAAGATTAGTGTACATGTCATTATAATAGGGATAATAGTGTACAATAGTGGGCTATAACCTCGCATATTGCCTGCACTAACCATGGAACTGTGTGATGACGCGGCCTAGTATTCAAACTGTTACGGCTTGGTCTGCGCTCCGTAACGATAGACTGTCATTATCCTCAGCAACAACCAAACGGCTGTAGCAGTGTTTACAACGTGAAGCAAATGAAGGTGAAACGAAACAATGTAAACAAATGGAACAGTGACGTACAGTAGGCTACTCCAACTGAAGGGAACTATATTCAATTGACAGTTGAACACGTGTGGTTATTAGGCATGCCGACGGTCGATACTGTTACTGAACATGATCGAAATAGAAGACAGAGAAAGTCAGGGAGCCTATAACGAAGACATTCGAGAGGGCCCGCCCCTGCAATTTTAAAGGCCACGCCATTTTAAATTGTGCTTAATGGTACAGCATTTCCTAAACTTTACTGTGGGAAAGGTGATATGTTGATATGCTTCGGTTTGCTGTCCTATGACTGGTTTTCACGTTTGTCTCCAGTGATCATAAAGGAAAAAATATACCTAAAACAAGTGCCATTTGTATTTACAATCAACCCCTTTATCCAAACGGATGACTCATTTATCTAGCTCTTATCGATGGATTTGATCAAGTTGTAAATGACAGTGCATGGAGAATGGTGTAATGTCGATTATTTTTCCCACTTGGAACCTGTAGGCATGCTAGATCTTAATCATGGTTTCCTCACATGTAAAACTGTCGGGAGTATTAGGGATTTAACCCTCCTGCTGTGTTCTGGTCGAATGGGACCGATTTACAAGTATTCACTCTGAAAGATGTAGTTCATTTCATCTGATTGTCATAAGGTTACATGACTTTGTCTACACATGGCATCTGAAACAAACTAAATACATTTGGATGATTTTCATTACATTTCTGGGTGTTTTATTGAACTTTTGTACACCTGTGGTGTTCCGGGTCAAAAATGACCGGTCATTAGAAATGAACGGGTGAGACTACAATAAGTGTATAAAATTAAGTTCAGGCACATGCCCATTCATCAGACAGACACACTTCCTCTTCCAGACCCCCTCATGCATGTGTGTTTGAGCACACACACACACACACACACACACACACACACACACACACACACACACACACACACACACACACACACACACACACACACACACACACACACACACACACACACACACACACACACACACACACCTCACCCCTTCTTGGCTTCCATGTCAAACCCCACGGGAACCTTTCCCCAATAGAATCTTTCCCCCATGGGAACCACACCTGTTGATATTCTCACATTGTCTCAATAACATATAGAACTTTTCTAGCAGCTCTGGTATACAAAGCTTTTTTTTAAGCCTTTCTCACAATTTGTTCTGTGGCAGCACAATGACCAAACGATATACTGTATGTTAGGCTCTTGATCATATCTTTGATCATGACACTGGTGAGGAGGAGATTGTCCTTGTTAAACTTTGGCACAAAGTAGTCTGTGATAAATAGCACAATATGTTTCATCTGAGTATTTGTTCAAATGAAAATAATCCATACATTATGCTTTTTCTTTACTCAAAAACTAGTTGCATGAGCTCAGGTCAATGAGGCCTACAGGCCATAAATAGCAAATAGAAGTTCAGAACTTGTAATGTTCACAAGAACTTAAGTTGATAAAAAGATCTAACACAATATTAGGTGATAATATATGTATTGTTATGGATAAATAATCAGCTATAATGGGGTGGTCATTTTGGACCGGGAACACAGAATTATCTAACATGAAACGAACACAACAGGAGGGTTAAAGTCAAGGTCAGAATACGGCGTATCTGTAGACACACCTCTGCCACACCTTCCATTATTCGAGCTCCGCCCACAAACGAATAGTGGGTGAATGACATGCTATTCTCATGCTTAAATTCAAGGTCAGAATACACATAGAGAGAAAAGCGCATTCAAAAGGAATTATGTTCCATTTACACACGCTTAACTCGGGTCTGAATTCCCCCCTAACTGAATAACCATACCGTCTGTACTGGTCTGGACATATGTTTATGATCAAGCTGTTCTCAGATCACATCACAAACTGTTTATACATCGAATCATGTTCAAAAACCAGATGCTTCCCTAAAACGTACACCCCATTTAGCCATTGCTTCTTCTTGTACCCTGTGGGTTGCAGTATATTATCAGCAGTGTGCTGTTAACACATATAAACGTGTACTGCTTATGAACGTGCTATGAAATCCTTGTAGGCTTCCTTCAAATGAAGAGCTACAAACGAAAACAACAGGCTTCAGTCCCTTCTAAACCCAGTGGTGTCTTCTTCACTCGCTGTCTTTCCATCCTCCAGACAGAGTGAGGCAGACTGAGATGGTTACGGTGTCCTGGCTGAGCCTGGCTCTAAGTGTAGCACAAGGAAGAGCAATTACATAACGGCAACTTTCATTAGGCTGCTCTCAGCTCCCAGTGCTCAATTTCACTGGCATCTCTGCTGGGAGACTTCCAGATGTGACTCCTCGATGTGAGCTTCTCTTCCCTTACTGCTCTCCTCTCACTGTAGCCACCTCGCTCTCTTTCCGCTCTCCTCCTCTCTGTCTATCTCCCCTCCCTCCCCGCAGCAAGAGAGGTTGGGGTAGAGGGAGAGATGATAGGCAAGAAGAGAGGGAGAAAAAGAGGAAAAGAGACTTATTACAGTTTTTTACAATCACTTTGGCACTCATTTCGGAACCTTGATGTCATTTTTCAAAACTCTAGACACAAAACTCACAACCAACGATCAAAATGCACATTTTTCAAAACTCTTAACACTTTTTCCAATTGCTTGGATACAATACACATAAAGATAAGATCATTTGTTCATTGAACTAAAATCACCTGTTCAAAATGACACAACTTAACATCAAAGTATTACCATTTCAAAATGCTTTTCACACATTACATCTGAGATGACTGTGTATTCATTTCATTACCATGATCTAAGTATCAACTGATACAACTGCTCAAAATGATAAGTAGCTGTTGCATTACTCTTAATGCGTAGTTTTATGGAAACAATATGGAAACAATATTCCATGTTTAGATCATGAAAGTTTCCGGACAACGAGATCCATTGACACCGATTACCGTGGAACATGAACCAATTGGACTACATTATCTATGGATGTAATACTTCATCATCATTCTTTATCAGACACTGTTTCTATGGTCCCATGTACCACTTTTCCAGACCATGTTTTCAGATTTGACATTAACGTACACTCACTGGCCACTTTATTAGGTACACCTATCTAGTACTGGGTAGGACCCCCTTTTTCCCTCTACAACAGCCTGAATTATTCACGGTGTTGTACGTTAAGAGATGTCCTTCTGCACACCACTGTTTAAAACAGCTGTTATTTGAGCATTTGTGGCCTTTCTGTTAGCTTGAATGAGTCTGGACATTCTCCTCTGACCTCTCTCCTTAACAAGGTGTTTTAGAAGGCAGCTGTTTCTGAGATGCTGGAATCACCATGTGTGGCATCAACAATCATACCATGGTCAAAGTTGCTTAGATTACGCATCTTGCACGTTCTAATGTTAGGTCAAACAACATCTAAAGGTCTCTACTCTATATACTCTATATATTGAGTTGTTGGCAGCCACACGATTCGCTGTTCGAATGTAACCTTCCTTGATGAGCTAAATCAGGTCTGTAGAGCTGATGGCATGACCTATGTCATTGTGTGGGATAATGTCAGCATCCACCATGCTCAAATGGTGCAAGCATTGTTTCAGGCCCATCCACAATTTACCACCCTGTACTTACCCCCATACTCTCCTTTCCTTAACCCGATTGAGGATTTCTTCTCCTCACGAACAAGCCACCCTTCTCCAGGCCATGGGTGACGCATGCAATGACATCACGGCAGACCAGTGTCAGGCCTGGATCCGCCATGCCCTGAAGATTCTTCCCAAGATGTTTGGCTAATGAAAGCATCCATTGTGATGTGGATGAGAACCTGAGGGAAATATAGAAGTACGGTAATCAACCTTTGTTTTGCTTTTTACAGTAAGCCAGGTGAGGAACACTGCAGGGATGTTTTACAGTAAGCCAGGTGAGGAACACTGCAGTGATGTTTTACAGTAAGCCAGGTGAGGAACACTGCAGTGATGTTTTACAGTAAGCCAGGTGAGGAACACTGCAGTGATGTTTTACAGTAAGCCAGGTGAGGAACACTGCAGTGATGTTTTACAGTAAGCCAGGTGAGGAACACTGCAGTGATGTTTTACAGTAAGCCAGGTGAGGAACACTGCAGTGATGTTTTACAGTAAGCCAGGTGAGGAACACTGCAGTTGACGTTTTACAGTAAGCCAGGTGAGGAACACTGCAGTGATGTTTTACAGTAAGCCAGGTGAGGAACACTGCAGTTGACGTTTTACTGTAGTTTTTGTCTTTTTTTGTAGCTAATTATTTTTGCTTTGATTCAGCGAATCCTATGTTGTGATTTTATTGTGTTTCATCAATAAATTTCAGATTTTGTTCAATGATTCCACTGTCTCTCTACTAGTCCTTTTACAGTGATGTATTTACGTGTAGTACCATAATGAAACATGTATCACATCATTTGTATTACAATATTTAATGATTGTATGAACAACTTCATCGTGAAACTATCGGTATCTTGTGTGTGGCTGATCTAAATGAATGTTCCTATGGTATTTCATGATACATTAGTTATTTGAACCAATGATTCTGCAAGTGCAAGGTTTCTTTAAAGATATGAATGCACAATGCAATGTTTTGAGCATTGGACCGCCTGTGTTACAAGTAATGACCGTTTTGAGTTTTGTGTCTAGAGTTTTGAAAAATAACCACAAGGTTCTGAAATTAGTGCCAAAGTGATTGTTAAAAA
>NC_034180.2:18886129-18961129 GCF_002021735.2 Oncorhynchus kisutch | reverse complement strand
TGACCATTTTCCTGTCAAAACGTAACGAATACTTTTGGGTGTCAGGGAAAATAAACGGAGTAAAAGGTATATTATTTTCATTCGGAATGTAGTAAAGTAAAAGTAAAAGTTGCCAAAACAATATAAATAGTTAAGTAAAGTACAGATACCCCCACAAAAAAATACTTAAGTAGTACTTTAAAGTATTTTTAACTGAAGTACTTTACACCACTGATCATTTATCATTAGCTTTTTGAACTGCGTATATTTCTATGACAACTGGTATCTACAACCATGAGAATTTATTCTCTCTTTATGTCACGATCTGGAAACAGTCATCTGTTTCTCATCTCTAAATATAAACATGATCTGTAGGCTACTTGTCAGAGGTTCTGCTCTAGTAGTAAGTTAGTAAGACAGAGGCTGAGCCTGAAATGGAACCACCCCCATTCCCTGCATAGTGCACTACTTTTGACCAGAGCGATATGGACCCTGGTCAAAAGTAGGTGCACTATGTAGGGAACAGGGCGCCATTTGGGACTCAGGCAGTCACATCTTCTCTGGGCTTCCTCTTTGAAGTTTGAACTTTGTCCGTGATGTCATCTTCCACAGTATCGGTTGTTTGTATCAAAAGTCGTTTTTTACTACTTTACTCGGGTCCCGTGTGTGTTTGTGTGTGTGTGTATGTGCCTGGGTATATAAATAATTGCCCCAATTACACCTTTCCCTATGTGTTGTCTCTCTGCACCGATGCCTTCAGGAAACAGATGCAACCAAACCCAACTGAGAATTCTCAGAAAGGACTCAGTGATGCAATGCAACCAATCTAATTTGCTGTTACTTCATATCAGCTATTTGACTGGCTACCGCATCTTATTCTTCATCTTTCCCATCCATTGACCCAGGCTTAGTGCTTTGTGACAGAATCATCACCCAACCATTAGGGAAGAACTCAACCCCAGAGCTCAATGAGAGGCAAGTGTTGGGTGTTTGTTTTGTGTCACTAAGTAGAGTTGCTGGGTCTGTTTCCACCAGAGGAGGCTGGTGGGAGGAGCTATGCGAGGACAGACTCCTGGACATCTATCTCTTACTCAGCGCCCAGGGAAGCTTCCTCATCTCTGCCTCTCCCTTCCAGACCTGGGTTCAATAACAATTTGAAAATATTGTGCTAGATTGAGCTTGCCTGTTGTAATGGAACCGATAGATAAGCCCCAGTATTGCAAACCCAACCTACCTGGCTCTCCGGGCAGGCTAAAGCAAATGCTCAAAAGTATCTGCAAGAGTTCAAATTCTATTTGAATCCAGGTCTTCTCTCCTACCCAACGTGTTTTCCCTCTCTCCTTTTTAGGTCAAGGGTAGACACTTGAAAAAACATGTGACACTGGATACTGTCAGCTAATGTGCATGACTAAAGTCAGCATGGTGTCACAGTCATAGGCCTGCTGCTGCATAATAGGTGTGTGTGTGTGTGTGTGTGTGTGTGTGTGTGTGTGTGTGTGTGTGTGTGTGTGTGTGTGTGTGTGTGTGTGTGTGTGTGTGTGTGTGTGTGTGTGTGTGTGTGTGTGTGTGTGTGTGTGTGTGTGTGTGTGGGTGGGTGTGTGCGTGGGTGTGTGCGTGCGTGTGTGTGCGTGTGTGCTTGTGCGAGCAACAGGAGTGTCTAGGTTACGTAAACAGCATCAATCAGTTGTCTTATTGACCTGCTATCCGTCTAACTCTTACCACCACAGAGCTACAGAGTTTAGGAGATAAAGAACCAGGCCGTGTCTCTGATTCTCATGGTCCTATTCCCTGGCAAAGTAGCCTAGCTCTAGCTTGTGTAACATTGTGTCCTCCAGAGGCATGCTAGGCCAGCAGTGAGAACGCTAAGAGTTCAACGGTTTGTTTGTCTGATCTCTACACTCTGGACTCGGATTGTTTCCGATTGTGTCCTTGACGTTTTACCCAGTTTGAAAAAACTGATGAAATACCCACAAGGCTCTGGCTCTGGCACCGTCCTCTGGACAGCGCTTAACCTTACCCTTCATTCATTCTTCGTATGACCCATCTTATGTGGGTACACACACTTGCATACATCCATGCGACACGTACATGTAACAGTTTAACTTTCGTCCAAGGTCTCAGAGCGAGTGACGTGACCGATTGAAACGCTATGAGCGCGCACCACCGCTAACTAGCTAGCCATTTCACATCAGTTACACACACACACACACACACCAAGGGAAGGCTGCTGAGGGGAGGACGGCTCATAGTAATGACTGGAATGGAGTCAATGGAATGGTATCAACCACACGAGAACCACTTTTGATACCATTCCATTGACTCTGTTCCAGCCATTGTTATGAGCCGTCCTCCCCATAGCAGCCTGCCCTGACACACATACCCACACTCCAGTTACCCTTATACTCTCGCTCAGCTGTGACCAGAGATAAGGTGAAAATAGTGTTAGCACATTCAGCTCTCTCTCTCTGTTTGCTCCCTCTCCTTTCTCAAACAGAGAGGGAGAACCAACCACTGATATGACCATTACAAAGTTGTACCTACAGCAGGACTGGCTGTGGCACAACTTAAGCCTGGCATCAGCCTAGGGCTACTGTAACCTCGTACAAACCTCGTACAAACCTCGTACAAACATGCAGGATTAGCGCTGATAGCGCTGCAGTGATCAATCTGCGGTGATCAATAAGATGCGGAAACGTACGGACAGATTCTACTGTCAAATAAATACTCTCCTACTGTACGTGTTCGCTTCCACCGTGTCAGCATAATGGAAAGTCAACTGCAGAGGTGGTGTCATTATGGAAGGCGTCACCATGTTTCAAAGGGTCGTTGCACCACCGAGCAGAGCGCCCCCCCCCCCCCCCTCATCTTCGTCCTTCTTGAGGTTTTAAGTGTGCATGCGTGCGTATGTACGACCACTTCCTGTGCACGTATGTGATGCCGCTACAGTCTATGTAGGCAAATTACCAGCTCATAAACAGGATGCTCTTGTATCACACATACAGTATGCAGATGAATTTCCCTTGAAAGGCCGCAAACGGAAGGAAAGCATGGTTGGTGAGCACAAGCTGTTCTCACCTGGGCCGGCTTGAGTAGAGGGAGATGGAGAGAGAGGTAGAGTTTTCGGTCACAAAAGTCTGCAGGTGTAATGCATATTATGATGTACGCACGGGCGGCTGGTGGCACTTTAATTGGGGAGGACGGGCTCATAGTAATGGCTGGAAAGGAATTCATGCAATGGTGTCAAACACATCAAACACGTGGTTTCCGTTGGTTTGAGACCATCCCAGTCACCCCGCTCCAGCCGTCCTCCCCACACCAGCCTCCTGTGATTGCAAGACATGTCATGAGCATGTATAATGTAATGGTTTTCTACTACTTTGTTCTATGGAGAAGTTAAGAGCATTCATTTTGTTTCTTAAACTGCTGTTCTGTTCCTGAGGGATTCTTAGGGTTAACTGCCAAAATAAAGTAACCACTTGAGTAAATGAGGGATACAGCGTTTTGTACACTGACAGCAGGTGCGTCCCACACAGGTGTGGTTCCTGACTGAGTTAAGCCAATTAAAACATCCCATCCTGCTTATAAAAATGGCCAGTCGCCTATAATTGTGGCTACTCTGGCTTGAAGGAGAAGTCTCAGTGACTTTGAAAGACGGGTCTCAGATGAGCATAGGGCGTTTCAGGGGTGCGCGTGTGTGTGTGTGTGTGTGTGTGTGTGTGTGTGTGTGTGTGTGTGTGTGTGTGTGTGTGTGTGTGTGTGTGTGTGTGTGTGTGTGTACGCCCAGTCACCAAATCTCGATCTAACTGAACACTTACGGAAGATTTTGGAGCGGCGCATGAGACGGCGTTTTCCACCCCAATCAACAAAACACCAGATTAGGGAATTCATCATGGAGGAATGGTGTCGCATCCCTCCAATAGAGTTCCAGACACTTGCAGCATCTATGCCAAGGTGCATTGAAGCTGTGCTGGCGGTTTGTGGTGGCCCCAACGCCCTGTTAAGATACTTTATTTGGGTGTTTCCTTCATTTGAGCAGTTACCTGTACATTTCCTTGGGGCTACACAGCCTGGTCTCATTGATTAGACCTAACATAGTAAATGTAAATCTGGGACACTCAAATGATATGTTACATTTGGTATAACATGAACGTCTAACAACCCAAAGGTTGCGTGTTCGAATCTCATCATGGACAACTTTCGCATTTGAGCTAATTAGCAACTGTGCAACTGCATGCTACTTTTTAGCTACTTTGCAACTATTTAGCATGTTAGCTAACCATTCCCTCTAACCCTTCCAGCTAACTCTTCCCCTAACCCTTTAACATAACTCCTAACCTTAACCTTCACCCTAATACCTAGCCAATGTTAGCCACAACAAATTGGAATTCGTAACACATCATAAGTTTCGCAAATTCATAACATCATATGAATTGTAATCCGCAACATATACGAAATGGATGATGGACATCCACAAATGAATAGATACCATATGAAACTTAACATACCATCCTAAATAAATGGAATGTCTTGATTTTACGCACAGAACAATACGAAATGATCTGAGGCCAGGTTGCTTTACAACACTGAGTTAAAGGCTACATGGCACCCAAAGATGTTTAGCAAACCTTGTTTGCACAGGTGGGCAGTCTCATCTGTCTACCTGTCATGATTTGAAAGAGGGGGAGGTAGAGGCCTGGGCCTAAAGTAGTACCAGGTCCACAACAGGTGCTCCCTCTCCCCTGGCCTGTTCAGGGCAACACAAAGGAACAAGATAATCCATCAGAAGCAACAACCTGAACTGAGGAAACAGGAAGGGGCTTAAGGGTCAACTGACTGGGGCAGCACTCTGCATGGTAAAAGTTAGTTCCATTAGGAGTTAGTTCCTGATCTTCTCTGGACTTCTCTGTCATCTGATACAAAACTGAGGGTAGAGGTGTCTGCCTGGTGCAATCAGAACAAATAAAGTAGTCCGGTAGTCATGAAACAGGAGAAAATGTTTGTTTTTTTACGATGGGTGAATTGAAGAGGTAGGTAGACCAACTATCTGTAGTCCAATAAGAAATGCTCATTTTATTTGGGGATTTCGTAACATTTTTGTGCCCTACTGAACATGACCCGTACCATCTTCACTACACCCATCTCTGACTATGTTTCTTCTCGCTGACTGACTGGCTCGCCATATCAGCCTCTCATAACCTTAACGACCTGATCGACATTTCCAGGTAAAACAGAGCATGGTTTCAGTCTATGTAATCAAACCAGCTCATTCAGAGTTTGATCACCCTGGGACAATCCCCGAACAGGTCTGCCTAGTCCACCAATCACCAGGCTGCTCCCTCTCCGGTCTACCAATCTGCTCTCTCTCATGTCCACCAATCATCAGCTGGCTCATTGAAACTCCCTCCACCCCACATATGGTACGCACGGATCTCTTCCTCTGCCATGTAATGTTTAACTAATTGAATCAATAAACGATACCGTTTTCAACCATTTATTGGTATTCAGTATGTATTAACGTGTCGTAAAGGTAACAGGCTGTCTGTGCTTGGTAAGGTTAAATCAGTGTCCACATCTGTCACCAAAAGATAAGCTGTCGGCTGGAGATTTTGTTATGGGACGTGCTGCAACAGGAATCTCTTTTCATAAATTGTCGTTTTCCCCTCAACAACAAATAGTCTGAGTATATGGCATCAAAGTCTACTGGTGCAGCAAGGTAAACATTGTGTAAGAGCTCTGTTAAATGTCATGTCAATCAAGATGTCTTCTAATCAGTTCACTAGTGGGTGGATGAATGAGTACACAACAATTGATTCAAAAATACAGGGTTTATTGGTTAACTGCAATCAATAGTTACAAAAAGAGAAATCAGTTTTTAATATAAACTCACATAGAAATGACTGTAGTGAAAAACCATGGCTGGAAAAATACATTCAACAGTTGTACTTTCTTTGTGTCAATAATCCGGTTTAACCTTGCTCAAAACTTTAAGGAAACACGGAACAAGGAATTAAAACAATTTCACCATCTTCCATCGTTTAATATAAAAGTCCTTAGTTTGCTACCTGGAATGTATTCAAAAGTAGGCCCTTTATAACAGTTGCAAGTGAATCAAACATCCAATCAAAAACACAGATGTCTTCTCCTCAACCCATTTGGTCACTGCTATTGCTTGTAATACAAACAGTATTTTCCCTCTAAATCCTTGGTTAAAGTGTATTACACAACATTCAGCCATAACCTTCCTTTAAACCCTACACTTAAATCAGGATGTGAGAGTGAACATGGGGATACTCATCATTATGTGTTGTACCTCTTGGTTTTACCACTTTAGTCATAATTATGAAAGAGAATCCTGATTGGTCTCCATATGGAACCAAGCTGGTGTGATTTAATAGAATACAAACAGCCGAACGAAGTAGGAACAGTAAAGTACTGTTACGGTCAGAGAAAACGTTCTACAGAGTAAGGGAGGATAGGACAGTCACGGGATGATAATGCAACAGGTATTATTTTGCTAGAATTGCAGTCCAATAATGGGGAAAACAAATAAATAATCAAAATGCTAAAAAAAAAAAAATCCTGTATTTTTTTGTTGCTTTAAATTAAGTTTTATTTTAACAAAGTGTAGTTACAAATATTGTTGCAGTCTTTGTAGTACAATATATTAAACTGTGGGAGAAAAAAAAAGAAAAGGAAACTGACAAAACATCTTCACAATCTTTAGATTAATACCGAAGATCATAATTTAACATAAAAAGAAAATATATTCTATTGTTCATTATCCAGATAAATACAAAATTAACAAACAAAAAAACTAAATGCATATGATCACCAATAAATATGTTTCGATAAGTTAAATAAGCAGTGACAAGCACCAATGCTTGGAAAGTTTTAAAACAAACAATAACTATAATAATAACAATAAAAAATGAAGAGGAAAAATAAGATAGCTTAGAGATCCCATCTCAAGTTGCAGGAAGTGGAAGAACTGCACCATGG
The DNA here is from genome assembly GCF_002021735.2 of Oncorhynchus kisutch. NCBI lineage: Eukaryota > Metazoa > Chordata > Actinopteri > Salmoniformes > Salmonidae > Oncorhynchus > Oncorhynchus kisutch. The sequence continues at coordinate 18,954,151 of NC_034180.2, read as the reverse complement.
GAATGCTGGAATTCCCTGCTGCCTGCAGAACAGCATGGACGGAGGTGGGCTGGGAAGGAGAGAGGGAGCAGGACAGAAACCAAATCGTCTTCAAGGTTTAATAACCAGTTAGACATTAAAAGACATCCTTCATCCTTCCTTCCCAGAAACACAACTGCCAGTGACCAGCAACACTTCCTGTGTCTGTCAGTCACTTCCTGCTCCGGTCCTGCTCCGCTATTACATAAAATGAGACTCAACAAAGAATGCTTGAGAAGAACTATGACGGGACAAGTCGACATTGAATCAAAAACTCTCAGACAGTAGTCCATCCATCCATCCATCCAATCAACTCTCACACATGCTACGCACGAACCAACTGCCCCTGGCACTTTGTTTTAAAACTATTCATATCATTTCAGTTTATGTATTTTTTGTTGTTGCTCAAAGTCTGTAGTAAAAACAGCTGTGGTTGATCTGAGGACAGGGTTTGTTACTGAGCACCCTCCAGCGAGCTCAGCGCAGAGTAGACCAGGGAAGTGCGCTTGAGAGGTGGTAACGTCAGAGGATGGTGGTGGTGGAAGAGTGGGGCGTGTGGTGTGATGATACACTTCCCGTGCCAAAGGCCCACTAGCACTGCTAAGTGTTCAAGAACAGAAAGACAGGTGGCACCCGGCAAAACAACAGTCTAACAATCTATTTTTTTTTCTTCTTTCTCACACCATCATTCTCATTGTTCATTCATTTCCTCTCCCATTTTGGCACTATGCCAGAAGACAGGGTAGGCTCTATGAGGGGGAGGGGAGTAAACAGCAGGGAAGAGATTTCTGGGGTGATTTGAAAACAAGTTCCCTTAATTAAGTCACTTTATCCTTAGATCATTCAAACTTGGAAATAAATTGATATTGTTTTGTGGAGGAAAGGGGCAGGGGACCATGGTAGAGGGGAGTGCCATTGTCCATTCATTTTCTCTTTCTGGGAGGCGACGGCTAACGTACATTAATTAGGAGCAGTCTAGTCGTCAGAGACAGAGAGGCGGCTAAAGATGGGGAGGCGTCTGTTGGTGTCCAGGCTGGGGGACTCTGACCCGCTGAGACTGCCCCCTGAGCTGCTCTGATACCCCTCCTGGTCTGACAGGGAGTCCTGTGGAGGGCTGGACGGAGACTCAAACATCTGAGTGGGGGACTCCGACATGGGCCTAAAGAAGTAGGGGGTGTTGGTCGGAGACAGGGGTGCAGGGGTGTTGGGTTCGGTCCCCGCGGGGCCGCCGGATCCCAGGCTGGGGCCAAACAGGTTGGCCAGCTCCTGGCTGGAATATGTGAAGGGGTTGCAGCTTGGCCACTCAGGCATCTCTTCTGGGGAGAACATGGGTGTAGGGGTGAGGCTGCCCTCTCCTCTCAGACCCCCGGAGCTGGGGAACCCTGCGAAGCTGTAACTGTGCTGCAGACGAGGACGCTCCAGCTTATTGGAGGAGAGCGGGGAGAAGGAGGAGGATCCGGGAGGGGGTCCACGGCGCTCCTCTGCATTGTGGATGAAGTGACAGCGGGGACCGTAGGGGCAGAATCCGATGGTGTGGAAGGTGCGACACAGCTCGGTTTTGTATTTAGGGTGGCGGCTGAGAGAACGCAGCTCATGGATGCCGTGGGCGAACTGACACTTGTCGCCATACTTGCAGGCTCCGTTCTCCTCGAACGGACGGCACAGCTCCGTCTTGTAGCGGCTGGAGTTGACCTGGCTCTGCTGCTGGCTCTGGCTGTTGCATCCCAGGCTGGTAGGACTAGCCGGCCCCAGGCACTTCTGTAGGAGCCTCTCGCCTGTCTCAGAGAAGGAGCGGTCTCTCATGCGGGTCTCCTTGTTGCTGCCACTGATTAACCCTGAGGTGACGGAGCAGGAGGAGGGGTCTGATATCTTCAGGCTGTTGAGGAACTGGTTCTGGTGGAACTTGGAGCTGGGGTTGGGAAGGGTGACCGAGTGGTACACAGACACCCCTCTGCCCAGCGAGGGGGTCCCCACAGCCTTCCTGTCCCTGTCCAGCAGGGCTCCGGTGGGGGTGGACATGGCATGATGGGGGGAGCTCAGTATGTTGTTGTTGTTGTAGTTCAGCATCTTGTTGTTCTGGAAAGAGACAAAATATTAGATCTAAAAGTCAATACAAAAACAAATGTATTTATATGCAAAGACCACAAGAAAGAGTGTTTTACATTTCGTAAAGGGAAGGAAAACATCTATAAAGAAAACCCTGAATGACCATTGATGTTCGTTTCGCATTTAATCCTAAGGCGGATGCAGACCTATAGAACAGAACAACAGCTGGTTTGGCAAGTTGCCCTACTGAGGAATGTGTGCCTGCAAAGTAAATGGCGCAAAGGAAGGAGCGCCTGAGAGCGTTCATGGTCCCGGTTACAAAGGAGCTGCTGCTTTTTTTAAATTTAAATTTGAAATGAAAAAGCGAAATGAAAACGTAGTGTGAAGAAACTCAAAATGGAAGGCATAGTAGGCTAGTAACGAAGTTCTCGTCAAAAGAACACTCGCATCAGGCCTAGATTTGCACGATTAATGGAATCATTTCGAAAGCATGTTTTGCCTCACACACAAGATATATGTATAGCTAACGTTACGTGGACCCTTTTATGCACAATAACATCAATTTAACTTCAAAAGTTGTTTAACATAAATACAGTACAACAACCCATAGGCTAAGTATATTGAAACTTGATTGAATGAATGCAACATCACGTCAAATATAAATCGGATTCATGTACATGCAATTATAGCAGCATACTTAGATTTGAATTACGTGTTGGTTCAGCGAAAAGATCCCAATTGATCCAAAAGAAGTTTCGATCGCTAGGCTAACTGTTTCCATTGAATTAAATCATCAAAAGCACTCGTGGTTAACACTTTCCTTGAGCAAAAGTAGCAGGCCAGCAAGTTTCCCGTTATATCACTCGAGTTACCCGGTCTGACTCACTCTTTTATGACGGGATATTAGCAGTCAAAAAAAGGAAACGAAAGTTAGTCAACAAAGTAAAAAAGTAAAAAAATCACAACAAGAGACATCATGCATCAGAGGCGAACACTGCGCTTGGCCCGAAAGCGCATCATGGAACTCACTCTCGGGTAAAGTTAGTTTGCAAGCTCAATGAGCAAACTACAGTAGTTACACTTTCGCGTTATAACAGTCTTATCTACATGTTAACGGGTCCCTTTAATGCATTAGAAGAAAAGCGTAAACGTTTTAAATTAAAACCACACAAAACTAGCCTAGTGAAATGTCGAATTCCAGCACTGACTTGCCTCCATACATTGGCTTGGAAAGAAAAAGCCGAGTAGAGGACTTTTTTTGTAGCTAAAATTACCTTGTTCATTACTTCGCTGAAGTCGAATGGCGAAACCACTGCCATAGTCATCTTGGCAGCGTAGAAAATCAAATCCAAAATAATTTTTTTTTAAGTATGTTTTTTTTAAAAATTGAAATTACACAGGATGGTAAGTTCTGTTTTGTCAACTTTTTTTGCCCTAACTACTAGTACACCCCCTCTGCCTCGCACCAGTTCCGCGCATTTCCTTTATAATCGTGTGCAGGAGGAGCTTGTAGTGACGCGGCTTTTCTTAGATCGAACCCTTTTTTTTGTGTGTGTGGGGGGAGACAGTTGCACCAGTTGCAAAGCATCCTCTCAGCGCACATGTTGCATTGACTTTGAAACTCTGATAATACTTTTCTCCAAGTTTTCAAAACAAACTGTAATGCGTTAGACATTCCCCTCTCAGCTTGTTCAGTCTGCAGAATGAAGTTACAGCACAATGTTACATTCAATATATTGGAATCATCCAGGTAGGAAAAATGCCAACTAAACAATTTCCTATTCCAACATGCAGACTTGCACTTACAGAAACACTCGTGAATACATTTTCCAATGTAAGTGTTATGAGTCATGAGCCTAAACCCTTCAATCCATCAAGAAGCTTAGGCTTGTCAACGGTCTGCAAGGCCTATTGACTTTTGTTTGTTCAAAGTTGCAGGTTTTCTGCATGTCAAGTTTTTGTTCAAGCAAGTTTTCAAGCCTAGTAGACACACAGCGTAGCCTACTATCCCATCCCATGTTACTGTATTATAATCAACCACATACTGTACATTGTATTACTTGCCTAGGCCTACTTTATTACAAGTTGGGATGTCTAGTTTGAAGGTGTTCTAAACTTCCTCAACAACACTTTCCTCAAGCTCTTCTAGGCAAACAGTCAGAACTTGTTTACTTTGTAACGCTCTCTTCCCCCCCCCCTCTCTCCACCCTCTTTTTCTCTCTCCCCGTCTCTCTCTCTCTCCCCACTTTCTCTCCCCCCCTCTCTCTCTCCCCCCCCCTCTCTCTCTCTCTCTCTCCCCCTCTCCCTTTCTCTCCCCGTCTCTCTCTCTCTCTCCCCACTCCCCCCCCCTCTCTCTCCCCCACCCCCCCTCTTTCTCTCTCTCCCCCTCTCCCTTTCTCTCCCTCTTTCTCCCCCTTCCCTCTCTCTTTCTCTCCCTCTTTCTCCCCCTTCCCTCTCTCTCTCCCCCTCTCTCTTTCTCTCCCTCTTTCTCTCCCTTCCCTCTCTCTCTTAATTCAAAGGGCTTTATTGGCATGGCAAACATATGTTTACATTGCCAAAGCAAGTGAAATAAACAAAAGGGAAATAAACAAGGGAAATAAACAATCAAAAATGAATAGTAAACATTACACTCACAAAAGTTGTTTAAGTGTTATATTATTGGCAATGTTTTAACAATATGCAAATAGTTGAAGTATCTTTCTCCCTACATTGTATCCTCAGGCTCCCTTCTGCTATCATCCTATTTCACACACACAGAAACACACACACACTGTCATTAATTTACTCTTAATTGTCCTGTTGAACAACCGACTTTCCGGTGGATTCTGTTAAGGCAGCCAGAATTAGTTTAACCCTTACCTACCTCGCTCAACTCCAGCCATACGCGCGCACACACACGCACGCACGCACGCACACACGCACAGCACAGCCACATGTAATGCAGCCTACAGCCTTGGCTCAGTTTACAATGAAAACCTGCTCTGTTATTTGAAATTCACGGACTGCTCCCTGATGATTGAACAGGAAGTCTCATTGGAAGTTACAGCATGAGAATAGGCATCCACTGTTCTACCATCTATTCAGTGCAGTTGCAGTGTTTCAAATCTATATTTGCGCCATAGATGTAGGCTACATACTCTATATAGTGTAGGGCTATAATATTGTAGCCTGGGCAAACAGTGACCATAGGAGTTGGCAAGACAGCACAAACAGATCTGGAGCCAGGCTAATAATATCTAGTAATATTGTAATCTTCTCTATTCATTCCCCATCAGGTTATTTACAGATAGGTAGGCTATAGGCCTGTAACCTAATAACCATAGTGATCCCACCATGTTCAGACACATAACAGGCAGCCACAATCAGGTCGTATATGTAAAAAGAACTAGGTAACCCTATATGCAAATCTATTGTAGTCTGCCCTGCCTCGACTAACCTACACACACACACACACACACACCTCCTGTAATCCATGACAGAGCAAGAAAGAAAGAAAGAAAGCTGAGGGTGAAGGAGGGAGGAGAGGAGAAGAAAAGGAGCTGTTAAAAAGGTTGGAGGAGGGAATGGGGGAGAGGACGGGGGGGGGGGGGTGTTGTGAGGGAGGTGTAGATTTATAGAGGACGTTTATTACTACACACTGGCCTGGGGGGAGAGGGGGAGGAGGAAAGGAGAGGGCCAAAACATTCATCCTCCCCCATTCCTTTCCTGCTTTCCCTTCTCTTCCTTTCTCCTCCCTTTACCCTGCACCCATGAATCGCAGCGGGGCCCTAGGGACTTAGCTATGTTGACGTTTGTTTTCAATTGAATTATTCTATTTGAGTTGAGAGATCAGGAGACAAAACAGAAACATTCTTGGAGCTCTCACAGGGACTGGGAGGGGAGGCTTGGGCTTGGAGTCTAGGCTGAGGAATGACTGCAGTTATTTTGGAGACAGTGAAGAAGAGGAGTGTGTGTGTGTGTTGTGTTTTACGAGGACTCTGAGCTGTATGGAGTTATCTCATCTCATCACCCCCTGGAGTGGTTTTAGCCTACAGACAGACCGGATGGAATGACAGACATAGCTGAGGGAAAACATGTCTGTCTGCAGTTCAAAGAATGTTCCTGATTAATAAGGTGGATCTGATCCATTGCCTCCTGAGGAAGAAGCCTGTGTGTGTGTGTGTGTGTGTCTGTGTGTGTGAAGAGAGGCTTCACTGTATGATGTATACTGTATGTGGCTTTCTTCCTGGTCTATGGATAAGGCACCTGCTTCCTCCCACCACCACAAACAAGCAGGCTGCTCGGTCAGAGGATATCAGATATGCCCCTTACAGATCCAATCCTTACAGCCAGCCAGTCAGCACTGGTTTGAATTGCTCACACCCAACTCACAGGCAAAATAAATCAGTGACTCTCTATCGGTTTCTATCAGCTCCTCTGTAGGCAAACACCACGGTCTGGAAGTGGATGCGAGCTTCGTCATGCGGCGGCAGGCTTCTCTTCGCAGTGTCATTCTGACTTCATCCTCCTTGATCTCGCTGCCACCCCTCCATCCTCCCTTTCCACAGTAAGGTCAAGGCTGTCTTCCTTTGCTGCAGGCTGCAGGGCTTTAAATGTGTCCTATTAGAGAAGAAGAGGGAGCTGAGCTCCCCAGCCTTTCCAGCCCTTATCTGACTGTTTGGATATGTTGTGATATCATCCTCCTGTTTGAATCATCCGGTTGCTGGGGAGGGTAAGGAGGGTTGAGACCTGAAGACACTGATCATGTTTTCAGATGTTATGAAGGGGAAAGAATAATGTGAATTGAGATGAAAGGAGATGTAGGGGAAAAAATCGCAACATCCAAACTTGGTGTTATCAGAAGAGACCGGGCATGTGGATGGCACAGGGGGTTAGTGGCACCTTCATTGAGGAGAACAGGTTCGTGGTAATGGTTGGAGCGGAATTAGTGGAATGGTATCAAATACATTAAACATTTGGTTCCAGGTGTTTGATGCCTCTCCATTTGCTCCGCTCCAGACTTTATTATGAGCCGTCCTCCTCCCAGCAGCCTCCTGTGGTGGATGAAATAATATCCTGACTCGCTGAGGCATGTCAACAGTTGATTGCAGTTCTCTGTTCCATCCTGTGGAGGGTGTGCTTCTCCCTTGTCCACATTCAATCACTTTCCTTTAGTTTCTCTCCCTCTCTCCCTCTCTCTCTCTCTCTCTCTCTCTCTCTCTCTCTCTCTCCCATTCTCTTTTTGCGAGTCTCTCTATTCCCCTGTGTACCACATCTTCTCCTCCTACGCACCTTTCCCTCCTTCCTCCCCGGGTTCCGTTCTTCAGTTCTTTCCCCTGCAGGGGATGAGAGAGAAGCCCCTGTGATTGTCTCCTTTCATGTTTAATGTGATGTTTACTAAGTCTCCGTCCCAAATGGCACCCGATTCCCTATATAGTGCATTATTCCTCAACAAAGTAGTGCACTATAAGGGGAACAGGATGCCATTTTGGACACAGTTTCCATGGGAAGAGTTGGTTCGTCAGGATGACTGTGGTCTTCTTGCTCTGTGTTTTGTGTGGCTGGGGGGGGGGGGGGGGGGGGTAGAGGAAAATAAAAAAGAGAAGAAGAGATTAATTGTCCATAAAAGAGTAGCCACAATATTGTTTGCGGCGTACCACCAGCTGCTCTTACTGTTCCCATGAAACACCACCTCCTAAATGATCATCTACTACCACCCCTTACACACACACCCACACACACACACACACACACACACACACACACACACACACACACACACACACACACACACACACACACACACACACACACACACACACACACACATGCACGCACACCTTGCATGTGTTCCAGTGGCAGAGGAGGTAGGGTGGAGCATTGTGTATATATTATTCTATGATCATCCTGACACACAGCACAGCTCACCCATGACCTCTGTGAAACACACATTATGAACATGATTCGCTTGGACCCTCTCAGTGTCTATTCAAAGCAACATTATACAAGAGACAGGATTGTGAAACCTGAAAGACAGAGGAAATGGAACATCTACATGCATAACTTCCCTCATGGGAAAATAACGTTCTCGAATTGAATTCTGTTGAGTTAAGTTGAATTGGATTCTGTTGAGCTAAGTTGAATTGAATTCTGCTGAGTTAAGTAGAATTGTATGTTTACCCACTATTGATAAGCAGATGCTGTTATAACTGATGAGCATTTCACCTATCCTGACAGTTTTCTGTTTGGAAACGCTTTGCTCGTGAGAGTTTGTAGACTGGCAATTGATAGTGTGCAACTTTGTACAAATCTGTATTTGATTAGAAGACACCGCGTCTTTGTGAGATTCATTTGATTGGTTGTTCTTCCTCGGGGAAGAAAGGAGAGGAGAGGAGAGAAGAGGAGGAAGGGATTACGTATTTTTGAGCTGTCCTGAATCAACCCACGGCGTGGAGTTGTAAGACAGATCACATCATCTTCTGACAACTTGTTTGGTTTAGTTGGTCCAACCTGTGAATTCTCCCAGTGCTGCATCTCTCACTGCTCTCCCTCAAGGTGCCCGTCCGTCTGTATTCCAACAACTGTCATTATAGTTATCCTCAATCTGTCCAAATAGAGCTCAGCTCCTAAACCTGCAACTAATGTTCCACACTTGCACGTTTGTCTCACGTTGTGTTTTATGGAGAGACTGAATGTCTGTAGGTTAGCCTGTAATACCCTGTAAGTGAAGACTGCATTGGCCCTAGATCTCTTTGGGCCAGGTTAGATTCAGGCATGTTAGTGAGTGGTTAGGGTAAGTGGTAGGGTAAGATTACGCCTTGGCATGCCAGTAGGCTATGTCTGCTGGTATGCATGTGCCTATGGCTGTATGGGACCAGAGTCTCTGTAACATCAGATAATAGAGGATTGTGTAAAGACAAAAGGTGTCTCTAGCCTGGTCTTTGAGATCTGTTCGTGCTGTACAGCCAACTCCTATGGTCGTCGTCCGAACAGATCTGGGACCAGGCTAAGGTGTCTCGGCTTCCGTAAGTGGCAGGTCATTGGTCGGACAGCGTCTTTGAGAATCCTCACCCAGTGGTGAAAAGTCTTTGTCTTGTTTTCCAACTGTCTCGTCAACTCAGTGAACTGTTGAGTCTCCCCGGGAGGTGTTCTGTTCTTGTGAAACAAATTGACTCCTGTGCGTCTCAAATTGCACCCTATTCCCTATATAGTGCACTACTTTTGACCAAAGACCTGGTCAAAAGTAGTGCGCTATAAAGGGAATAGGGTGTGAATCGGAATGGAACCTCTGTTTAATGGAGAGATGATGAGCAGGAAACGACCCAGATGAGCAACAGCAGAGGTATGTGGAGAAAGATCAGGGGGCTATAATGCCAGAAATCACTCCTCTTTCTCCTTTTTCCACTTTTTCCAAAATGTCCAAATGTCTTCTCTCTCCCTCTCTCTCTCTCTCTCTCTCTCTCTCTCTCTTCATCCCTCAGTGAAATGAGGGATGAGGACCAGCTTTTTATGTTCATAAAGGAGCCAGAAAAGATCAATCCCTTTACCTCTTTCGATTATTATTTAACAAATGTGTTTTCAATCATCTCTTTGAGAGACTTTTTAAGACCCAAATGAGAACATATGATTGGCTACAGCCGGTGCGTGGATGGAGAAACACAGTAGCTATAGGAAATGGGTTTTGATAAAAGTGTACTATGTCCAGTCCAACAGGGGTTTGAACACTATTCTTTTGGTAAAGGAACGCATCCAAACCCTCTTAACTACCATCTCTGAGTCTTTGACAATGGTCCAGTCCAACCTCTGCCCATAAACTGTTCTCTCTCTCTCTGCCCCCCCCCCCCCCCCCCCAAATAAAACTTTTACGTGTAAAAATCTCACTTTCACATGTGGAATTGCAGATTCGCATGCGGGGTTGAACTAGTGTTATTCTCCTCACATGTGCAAAGATGGTGTTATTAACATGTTTGAAAACTTTCCACCGGTGGAATTAGGGTGACCACGTCTAAAAAGGAAAATGCGGGACAAGGGAACAATTTTGCGGGAACAGTGGACAGAATTATTTTAATGGGGGGGGGGTTGGGCAAGTTAATGGATTGAGTTCAAATGGCGACGTCGTTCTGCCGTACGAAGGTCACTGCATGATAAAGGGGCAATCCTTAGTTTCTACATCCATTTTTGGACTTGTGAATGAATGATAATACCCCATTGATTCTTGAAGAACACGACGTAATAATGCTTCTGAGCTTAGTTCGACCAACAGAACCCCAAAATATCTGTGTTGTTTTACTCCAATGTTTGCAAGCAAAGTAAACGTAAACGACCACTATATAGCCTTAAAACACAATTAAAACTACAGTCCTTGCATCCATAGCGACGTGTATGGATTTGAGAGCGGTTGCATTTCTCTAGCCCCAACCTTCACCTTTTTACTGAAACCGTGGGGGGGGGGGGACGACACTTTGTTCATGTTTCAATGAAGGATTTCGGCTTTAAACACCTTTACTAGAGTCATAGTGTTATTATATGGTGCAATCCTCTAGTGAGTGAGTTCCTTTTGTGCCTTTAATATTAGGCAAAACTTCTGAAGTCGGGAACAACATTGTTAGTATTGTGAACAGAAAGAATGAAAGCAAAACATAAACCCAAAGGTGTTGATCGCAAAAGGAAATATTGTCAAGGAAATCATTTAGAAATGTGAGAACAAATGCACTGTAAATGGATGCAGAAAAAAATGTTTTCTGTGAAAAATGTTACATGATGATGCAATTAAATGAAACACCTCTCTCTTTCCTGCAATTTTCCCTATTTTTGGTTGTTACCCCTGCTTTTTATGCCTTTTCTTCCAGTTGCAAGTTTTTGCACATTCATTCCAACAACATAGCGTCTTGCATCCCACTGCTGGTTTACCTCTGAAGCTAAGCAGTGACGGTCCCTGGTTGAGAGACCAGATGTAGCCAGATGTGGTGAAAAAATAAGCATGTAACTTCACACATATCCACACATGTCTGACTCATATGAACAAAAATACAACAATATATATTTTCTTCATGTGACAAATCACACGTGTCACGAACACCAGGGTTTGGAACAGAAATGATGTCCCTAATTGTTTAGTTCTGAACAGAACCAGCATTAGTTTTGTTTTGTTCCACTGTTCCGACCAGCAAAATAAAGTTCTGAAACGGTTCGAATTGAATTTCCTTTTTTTTTTACCTGTGAAATTAACCGTTTTTTTTCACATTTAGTTCAATAAATGACTTCACCAATCAGTGAGGATAGAGCAGGCAAAGCCAAAGTTGTTTACATGCGTGATGGACAGACAAGTGTAGCCTAGGGTGCAAGATGCGACTGACATTAATCCATTCATCTCTAGCTAATTCAAAATCTATTTTCCTATCTTCTGAATCACGATTGTAAACGTTAGTACAGTGGTCTATGCTTCGTAGGGGGAAGGGGCATGTAGCCTAAACAGGCACACACACTGGCAAAGATTTTCTTGCTTGCAGGCAGACACTGGAATAAGGTTCAGAGTGACAGAGTGAGGGCTTTCAATATGCGCTTAGTTGCATTTTTTTTTTGTGGAACTAGAAAAAAAATCCCTAGAACGTAAAATAACATTATTAACCTGTTCCCATGCTTTTAAAAGAACTGTTCTGGTCCAGAACAGTATGGGTCACTTTCGTTCCCTGTTCCATTTCTGTTCTTTGAAAAGGTTTGTTATTTTCTGGTTTTTGGTTCTGTTCCCTGAAATAGTTTCAACCCCTCCTGAAAACCATGTGTTTTTTTCACGTGATTATCTCATGTTTTCTTTTGTAAGGGCACACACACACCAGCTCAGTACTCTTCCAGTAAGCCCCATTACCGTCAGATCAGTCCCAAATGGAGGCCCGCGTGGCTTTGTCAGCCCATTTGTGTCCTCACGTTATGACCATGTTGTGTGACAACCCAATATGGAAACACTTTTTGGGCTTGTTAAATAGTTTCTGGTTTGCGTTTAATTTTTTGTGTGCTTATATGCTCGGCTAAATCTAGTAAAATATAATTACTTTCCCAGAAATGAGAGTTTAGGAGTTTACAGTCGTCGTCGTCGTCGTCCCCCACCCCACCCACAGCCCACACCAGTCATCAATATGCAGGACACATTTACCAAATCTCATGCCCCTTACATTACCCCCCAACCCCAACAACACCACCCCAAGTAGTCTGCCAACAACACCCAAACAAGCCTTTATTCTCCTCATTGGAACCATCAAACTCTATGTTATGTGTTTGCACAGAGGCAGCCAGTAAGCAGCGGAGGGCTTTACCTCCACCTCCTTCATCGTACGCCTGGCTGTCAGGCCTGAAGAGAAACTCTTTGTAATCGAGCTGCTTCTATCTCTCTAGGTATTCTGCCAGACCCGAAGTAAACAAGCCTGTATAGAAGACAGAGACAAGACCGTGTACAGATGCATCTCTCTCTGTTTATTATCATTAATCAGTATCTCTGACATAGCCGGTCCAACATTCAGGTCCATGGCCCGTTAACCACTGGTTGGTGTGCTGTGGTGGTGTGCTGTTTCTCAACCCCAGGTCCGCGGGCCAGCACTGGGATGTTGCTGACTGGTCCCTTAGATAGTTATCTGACACTGATTTGGTCAGTTATTAAGTGCTAGTTTTGATGTAAGTGGACCTCAGAGGAGAAAGGACCATAGCTTATCCAGCCCCCCTAAAGTATGATAAACATTGCTGCAGCGAACTGAGCTCACTCACACCGAGCGCCTATGGCATATCACTTCGATGACTCTCCCAAGCTGTGGGACATAGCCTCGTGTTTGTTGGAACCCAGAGAACCCCGTCCGTATCTCTTTCTGATGCTCTCTGGCATTACCTTTGACCGCCCCCGGATACTAGACGATGTCCAATAAAATCAAACTGAAGACATTCTGAAAAGGAAAAGGAAATGTGATGCAGATGACCGCCATCCCTGCAGGGAGAACGCTAATGCGTTTAATATGTTGACCTCAATGTCGCACCTTTTTCAATCCAGCTCTGTACTGTGGGATCCTGGGCTAGGTTCTTGCACATGCTTGGGCGGCACTCCAAATGGCACCCTATGCCCTACATAGTGCACTACTTTTGCCTGGAGCCCTATGTCGAAAGTTGTGCACTATGTAGGGAGCAGGGTGTCATTTTGGGATGCACAGCCTAGGTTCCCTGCTGCAGATGCTCTGCTTGGCCTGCTCGGCTGTTTCCAAGAACCAGGAGGGAAGGAGTTCACCATGACTCTTCTTAATGTTTCTCAATCGATGGAGACAAGTCACTGCAGAATATACGACAGCAGCAACGCCTTTCCTGAACCACAAACACTCGCACACTCCTCAATATCACACTGGTAATAATTGGCAGCACTTTAATTAAACTGTCAGTCAACTGTAAGTCATATTTGCATAGCCAATGTCATAAGGTGTGTGTGTGTGTGTGTGTGTGTGTGTGTGTGTGTGTGTGTGTGTTGTCTAAATTCTATAATTTCCCTTTGGGGGTGGGGGGGGGGGGTGAAATGAGTTGTACTGTAGTCTGTATATTCAGAAATGTCAAACTGTGGACAGATATAGAGAGGGCTGTGGAAAGCTGATGTTGTAGACAAGGAAAAACAGATCGCTTTAGTGTGAGAGACCGTGAGTGGTTCGATGTGTAGGTGTGTGTTTTTGGAACCGAGAGGTACAGTATATAGCACAGGACATTCCACTGTGGGCAGAACGTCTATTCTATACATGACTCACCCAACCACATAACACTGAATGATCTCTGCCTTTGCTTAGTTTTCTTTTTTAATTTGATTTATTTGACAATTCAGACTTCTTAAAATGTTACACCAGGCAACAGATTTTATTTTATTTTATTTTATTTGGATCTCTTTTAGTTCACATTTGGACTAGTCTTCCAAGAGTCCTTAAACATTAAAATACAATTTATAATACGAACACATTTTCACATATAAACACACTGTTACAAACAGACATAGTACACTGACATATTGACCAGATAAATACCGCTTTGTTCTGTGCAATCTGCAGCCTCCTAATTTCAGTTGCTGGTGCCTTTACCCAGACCACAGAAAAGTAGTTCACCTGATTCCCAATTAATGCTTGGGTTGTTTGCTTAACAATCTTTCCCGGTAAATATTTAACTATCCTTCTGATCGTGCATTCAGTTTAATATATATATATTTTTTAAATAGATGAGTTATTTAAGATGACCATGATAAGCTGTTGTCTACAGTTGAAGTCGGAAGTTTACATTCACCTTAGCCAAATACATTTAAACTCACTTTGTTGTAAGTATGTGAAATGTCAGAATAATAGTAGAGAGAATTATTTATTTCAGCTTTTATTTCTTTCATCACGTTCCTAGTGGGTCAGAAGTTTACATACACTCAATTAGTATTTGGTAGCATTGCTTTTAAATTGTTTAACTTGGGTCAAACGTTTCGGGTAGCCTTCCACAAGCTTCCCACAATAAGTCAGGTGAATTTTGGCCCTTTCCTCCTGACAGAGCTGGTGTAACTGAGTCAAGTTTGTAGGCCTCCTTGCTCGCACACGCTTTTTCAGATCTGCCCACAAATTTTCTAAAGGACTGAGGTCAGAGCTTTGACTCAAATGATGTCAATTAGCCTATCAGAAGCCATGACATAATTTTCATAATTTTCGGGAAATTTCCAAAATGTTTAAAGGCACAGTGAACTTGGTGTATGTAAACTTACGACCCACTCGAATTGTGATACAGTGAATTATAAGTGAAATAATCTGTCTGTAAACAATTGTTGGAAAAATGACTTGTGTCATGCACAAAGTAGATGTCCTAAACGACTTGCCAAGACTATAGTTTGTTAACAAGAAATTTGTGGAGTGGTTGAAAAAAAGTGTTTTAATGACTCCCAACCTAAGGGTATGTAAACTTCCGACTTCAACTGTAGCTGCACCCGTAGTAGTTTGGTTTCTGCCACTTCCTCAGATACAGATACGTTTACTGACATGGTTGAGGATGCATAAACAACAAGTCAAGAGACTTATTTCCATTGTGATCCTCAAAAAAGTATTCCGCTACATGCTCTGTCATTCCCAAACCATATGAAATACTCATGTCGTATGGGCCGTGGCAACAAATGCTGAGACGGTCAGAGTAAGGGTCAAATAACTTGGCTCTGTAGAAGAGCGAAGTCTCTAGCTCTAACAAGACGCCTCGAGACAGATGACGAGCGAGAGAGAGAGAGAGAGAGAGAGAGAGGACACACACATAGACTAATGATGGATAAACACAAGTCATCTGCTGCTACGTAGCAGACACAGAGAGAGAGAGAGAGTGAGTGAGTGAGTGAGTGAGTGAGTGAGTGAGTGAGTGAGTGAGTGAGTGAGAGAGAGAGAGAGAGAGAGAGAGAGAGAGAGAGAGAGACAGAGAGAGAGAGAGAGAGAGAGAGACAGAGAGAGAGAAAGAGAGAGAGAGAGAGACAGAGAGACAGACAGACAGAGAGACAGAGAGAGACAGAGAGAGAGAGAGAGAGAGAGGGGAAAGGGGAAAGAAACACGGACACCAATGTTCACTAGCTACTTTATTTGAGAGAGAAGAATAGAGATGGCAGAGACACAGCAGGACAGACTGAAAGGAAGCGTTCTTATTCTAAGTTCTAGTTCGAAATCCAGCTAATGAGATGGAGATAGCAAGGTTTTCTTGCTCTCAAGAAATACAGTTGTAAGACGCAGTCAGAACTCAGTAGCGTAACAACAAATTCAGACAGACGCCATGTCGGCAACTTGCCTGTTTTCCAGTGACTCAGTCAGTCGAAGCAAGAACAGAGTAGAACTGGAGAGGTTGCTGTGTGTAAAGAGGTCGAGAACAGTCAAACCACTACCCCTGCTTTTAAAGACCCACACTCCCCAAGACAGCCCACATCATTCTATGCCATTTATCTAAAGCTACTCACAGTAGGCCTACAGCGAGTGCATCCATTTTTAGTATGTATATGTAATCCCTGAGGGAATGGAACCTTCAACCTTGGCATTGTTAGTAGTACCATGTTTTTAACCAACTGAGCCACATCTGACACTACTGCCATTTCATCCGTTTCCTCTCACCACTGGTTCTTTCATGGTGGGACGACAGGGGAAGGAAGAACAACCACCATGTCCCAACCCGGTAAATATCAACAGTTTTCTGTTGAGGGAAATGGATAGAGTCTTTAGTGGTTTTTCTCTGAGACCAAAGTTGAACAAACAAACAAGAACATGAACAAAACAGAAACATCTCTATCGAACTCCACTCACCATGTTGGAGTGGTTATGGAGTCCTGAGTTGGTGTCCCAAATGGCACCCTATTCTCCCATGTAGTGCACTACCTTGGACCAGGACCCATAGTGGACTATATAGGAAATAGGGTGCCGTTTGAGAGGTCGCCATGAAGTTGTGTAATGTGCCGTAAACATCATAGCCGAAAGATTAGGTATGATGGAGACGGAGTGTGTTTGCTTGTGTGTGGGCTGGATTGGGTTAGGTTTTGTCTTTGTTTTTCAGTTGTCTTCCATGCGTTACGGAGGAAGAGGCATTACATAGTTCGGAGGCTGAGTGAGTGGGTGCTCCCCTGCCTGGCCTGTCTGATCTTAGATGCATCATTTGAGAAATGGAACCACTCTATCCTCTTTCCCTCCCTCACATTCAAACCATTTCTCATTTCCATTTTATTCTATGCAATGTTCAGTCTCTCTCTCTCTCTCTCTCTCTCTCTCTCTCTCTCTCTCTCTCTCTCTCTCCCTCTTTCTCTCTCTCTCTGAGCAAGCACATACAAGCAAATGTTTAAAAACATCTCGGACCAGTTTACACACGACAATCATATGCTCCCATAACGTATCTTATATCTTAGTCCTTACCTCACACGATATACACACACTAACATCTCATCTAGCTAACCACTCTCTCACACACCACTCTCTCACACACACACACACACACACACACACACACACACACACACACACACACACACACACACACACACACACACACACACACACACACACACACACACACACACACACACACACACACACACACACACACACACACACACAAGAAATAGAGGGAGAGATGGTGAGAGAGACATAAAGCAGAGAGGGAGAGAACCAGAGAGAGGGGGAGAGAGTCAGAGACAGCGCCAGTAGGGAAAAGTTGCGCAGTCATGCTGCAGGAATGCTGGAGGGGGGTTTGCTGGCGTGACTGCCCCATTTTTCACAGCCATAATCAGAGCCAGCTGTCAAGATGAGGGCCCAGCGGACGGGGGCGGAAGGGTGGAGGGAGGGAGGGGGTGGATGGATGGAGGAGGTGGGGGGAGGGGAGGGGAGGCCGAGGCAGGAGGAGGGTGGGAGGAAGACAGAAGGGGAGGAGGAGGGAGAAGTTGGGCGGATTGGGAGAGATGCATTTGGTAGAGGCTGATTTATCATCATTTTAAATGTACTGTTCTTATGTATGGTTAATAAAGGACGATAGAAAGAGGGAAGCGTGGGCCTTCCTTCCTCCCCTCTGCTCCTGTGTGCTGGCCCATACTCAGCATTGTAGAATGAGAGCGTGAAC
Source organism: Oncorhynchus kisutch (assembly GCF_002021735.2). NCBI lineage: Eukaryota > Metazoa > Chordata > Actinopteri > Salmoniformes > Salmonidae > Oncorhynchus > Oncorhynchus kisutch. The sequence goes on along the minus strand of NC_034180.2, from coordinate 18,936,505 downwards.
GGCACTAGAGTGAATGTCAATTCTTCCCTTTGTCTACAGACTGTTCAGTTCCACATGTGGTGATGGTGTTATGTCTCAGCAAGTCGCTGACCAAAGGGAGTGAATGTTCACTGTTAAACATGGATACCGATACATACTAACTAAAAAATAAGGAAGCGATGCTGAAATACCATTCTGGTGTTAAACCATGAAGAGTTACTACACATAATGACGATTTTCCATGTTGAGGAGAGAAATGCAAAAAAGTTGACTCTTGTAAACAAGCAACATTGACACAAACAGCTGTGATCCAGTTGTGTGTGTGTGTGTGTGTCACGCCCTGACCTTAGTATTCTTTGTTTTCTGTATTATTTTGGTTAGGTCAGGGTGTGACATGGGTGATGTATGTTTTTGACCCTGTCTAGGGGTTTTGTATGTCTATGGGGTTCTGGTCTAGGTGTTATGTATGTCTATGCTTGCCTAGATTGGTTCTCAATTAGAGGCAGCTGTTTATCGTTGTCTCTGATTGGGAACCATATTTAAGGCAGCCATATTCCTTGGGTATTTCGTGGGTTATTGTCTATGGTTAGTTGCCTTTGTCTGCACTTGTTTATATACATCTATATATATATATATAACTTTTTTCGCATACCTTTTTATATATATTTTTTTATTTTCCATAAACTCATCTTCAAAACACTCTCCTGCAACCTGCCTCACCAATTTATATTTATAAAAAAAAGAAAGTATTATTTACCTCAAATCTGTAATCCTCCATAGAAGCTAACCAGAAGCTAGCCAGAAGCTAATCCAGAAGCTAGCCAGAAGCTAATCAGAAGCTAATCAGAAGCTAGTTAGCTTCTTTACTGGCTAATCGTTAGTATTCAGCTAACCACGGTTTGTGGTCATCAGCTATCCTTTAGCTCGAAAATCTATCGCCAGTTTTGTACGGCGCGGCTCGGAACGGAACATACCGGACTTATTTTTCTCTCCATGTCCCTGGATTTCAACCGCTAACTCTGGACATTCATACCTGGATCTCGCAGCTAGCTAGCTGCTATCCGTGTGACTATCGGCTTTCGTCGATTCCGGAGCAAACATCAATTATTCCGGAGCTAGCCAGCTGAAGAGTTCCATCAATCACTCCTGGGCTACAATCACCTATCCGGACCCGTTTTACTGCCAACGCGGAGCCCCACCGGGCCTTCACAACTGGACTACCGACGTTATCTACCCGAAGGAGTTATCCGGCCGGCTCCTCCGTCGCGACGTTACCTGAACGGCCATTTGCGGTCCGCTAACCGTTAGCTGTCTTATCGGATGCTATCTGAATAGACCTATCGGCCAATTTTTTTTGTCTTTTTTTCTTGGGCCTCTATAACTATATCTATTTTTTTTTGTGTGTGTGATTTGGATTCATCCCCTCTACCACACGGAAACCCACTAATCCTACCGACGGAAACGCACAAGGTGGCTAATAACAGACCTCCATCCTATGCTAGCTTGCTACCGATGGCCCGGCTAGCTGTCTAAATCGTCGTGACCTCAACCAACCTCACTACTCACTGGACCCTTTTGATCACTCGACTAAGCATGCCTCTCCTTAATGTCAATATGCCTTGTCCATTGCTGTTCTGGTTAGTGTTTATTGGCTTATTTCACTGTAGAGCCTCTAGTCCTGCTCACTATACCTTATCCAACCTATTAGTTCCACCACCCACACATGCGATGACATCTCCTGGTTTCAATGATGTTTCTAGAGACAATATCTCTCTCTTCATCACTCAATACCTAGGTTTACCTCCACTGTATTCACATCCTACCATAACTTTGTCTGTACATCATACCTTGAAGCTATTTTATCGCCCCCAGAAACCTCCTTTTACTCTCTGTTCCAGACGTTCTAGACAACCAATTCTTATTGCTTTTAGCCGTACCCTTATCCTACTCCTCCTCTGTTCCTCTGGCGATGTAGAGGTGAATCCAGGCCCTGCAGTGCATAGCTCCACTCCTATTCCCCAGGCGCTCTCTTTTGATGACTTCTGTAACTGTAATAGCCTTGGTTTCATGCATGTTAACATTAGAAGCCTCCTCCCTAAGTTTGTTCTATTCACTGCTTTAGCACACTCTGCCTACCCGCATGTTCTAGCTGTGTCTGAATCCTGTCTTAGGAAGACCACCAAAAATTCTGAAATGTTCATCCCCAAACTACAACATTTTCAGCCAAGATAGAACTGCCAAAGGGGGCGATGTTGCAATCTACTGCAAAGATAGCCTGCAGAGTTCTGTCCTACTATCCAGGTCTGTACCCAAACAATTTGAACTTCTACTTTTAAAAATCCACCTCTCTAAAAACAAGTCTCTCACCGTTGCCGCCTGCTATCGACCACCCTCTGCCCCCAGCTGTGCTCTGGACACCATATGTGAACTGTTTGCCTCCCATCTATCTTCAGAGCTCGTGCTGCTAGGCGACCTAAACTGGAACATGCTTAACACCCCAGCCATCCTACAATCTAAGCTTGATGCCCTCAATCTCACACAAATTATCAATGAACCTACCAGGTACCTCCCCAAAGCCTTAAACACGGGCACCCTCATAGATATCATCCTAACCAACTTGCCCTCTAAATACACCTCTGCTGTCTTCAACCAAGATCTCAGCGATCACTGCCTCATTGCCTGCATCCGTAATGGGTCAGCGGTCAAACGACCGCATTTTTTAAATGCCTTCCTAACCATCTTAAATATGCATGCCCCATTCAAGAAATTTAGAACCAGGAACAGATATAGCCCTTGGTTCTCCCCAGACCTGACTGCCCTTAACCAACACAAAAACATCCTATGGCGTTCTGCATTAGCATCGAACAGCCCCTGTGATATGCAGCTGTTCAGGGAAGCTAGAAACCATTATACACAGGCAGTTAGAAAAGCCAAGGCTAGCTTTTTCAAGCAGAAATTTGCTTCCTGCAACACTAACTCAAAAAAGTTCTGGGACACTGTAAAGTCCATGGAGAATAAGAACACCTCCTCCCAGCTGCCCACTGCACTGAAGATCGGAAACACTGTCACCACTGATAAATCCACCATAATTGAGAATTTCAAGGAGCATTTTTCTACGGCTGGCCATGCTTTCCACCTGGCTACTCCTACCCCGGTCAACAGCACTGCACCCCCCACAGCAACTCGCCCAAGCCTTCCCCATTTCTCCTTCTCCCAAATCCAGTCAGCTGATGTTCTGAAAGAGCTACAAAATCTGGACCCCTACAAATCAGCCAGGCTAGACAATCTGGACCCTTTCTTTCTAAAATTATCTGCCGAAATTGTTGCCACCCCTATTACTAGCCTGTTCAACCTCTCTTTCGTGTCGTCTGAGATTCCCAAAGATTGGAAAGCAGCTGCGGTCATCCCCCTCTTCAAAGGGGGGGAGACAATCTTGACTCAAACTGCTACAGACCTATATCTATCCTACCCTGCCTTTCCAAGGTCTTCGAAAGCTAAGTCAACAAACAGATTACCGACCATTTCGAATCTCACCATACCTTCTCTGCTATGCAATCTTGTTTCAGAGCTGGTCATGGGTGCACCTCAGCCACGCTCAAGGTCCTAAACGATATCTTAACCGCCATCGATAAGAAACATTACTGTGCAGCCGTATTGATCTGGCCAAGGCTTTCGACTTTGTCAATCAGCACATCCTCATCGGCAGACTCGACAGCCTTGGTTTCTCAAATGATTGCCTCGCCTGGTTCACCAACTACTTCTCTGATAGAGTTCAGTGTGTCAAATCGGAGGGTCTGCTGTCCGGACCTCTGGCAGTCTCTATGGGGGTGCCCCAGGGTTCAATTCTTGGACCGACTCTCTTCTCTGTATACATCAATTATGTCGCTCTTGCTGCTGGTGAGTCTCTGATCCACCTCTACACAGATGACACCATTCAGTATACATCTGGCCCTTCCTTGGACACTGTTAACAACCCTCCAGGCAAGCTTCAATGCCATTACAACTCTCCTTCCGTGGCCTCCAATTGCTCTTAAATACAAGTAAAACTAAATGCATGCTCTTCAACCGATCGCTGCCTGCACCTGCCCGCCTGTCCAACATCACTACTCTGGACGGCTCTGACTTAGAATACGTGGACAACTACAAATACTTAGGTGTCTGGTTAGACTGTAAACTCTCCTTCCAGACCCATATCAAACATCTCCAATCCAAAGTTAAATCTAGAATTGGCTTCCTATTTCGCAACAAAGCATCCTTCACTCATGCTGCCAAACATACCCTTGTAAAACTGACCATCCTACCAATCCTCGACTTCGGCGATGTCATTTACAAAATAGCCTCCAATACCATACACCTACAAATTGGATGCAGTCTATCACAGTGCAATCCGTTTTGTCACCAAAGCCCCATATACTACCCACCATTGCGACCTGTACGCTCTCGTTGGCTGGCCCTCGCTTCATACTCGTCATCTACAAGACCCTGCTAGGTAAAGTCCCCCCTTATCTCAGCTCACTGGTCACCATAGCATCTCCCACCTGTAGCACACGCTCCAGCAGGTATATCTCTCTAGTCACCCCCAAAACCAATTCTTTCTTTGGCCGCCTCTCCTTCCAGTTCTCTGCTGCCAATGACTGGAACGAACTACAAAAATCTCTGAAACTGGAAACACTTATCTCCCTCACTAGCTTTAATCACCAACTGTCAGAGCAGCTCACAGATTACTGCACCTGTATATAGCCCACCTATAATTTAGCCCAAACAACTACCTCTTTCCCTACTGTATTTCTTTTATTTATTTATTTATTTTGCACCTTTGCACCCCATTATTTTTATTTCTACTTTGCACATTCTTCCACTGCAAATCTACCATTCCAGTGTTTTACTTGCTATATTGTATTTACTTTGCCACCATGGCCTTTTTTTGCCTTTACCTCCCTTATCTCACCTCATTTGCTCACATCGTATATAGACTTGTTTATATTGTATTATTGACTGTATGTTTGTTTTACTCCATGTGTAACTCTGTGTCGTTGTATGTGTCGAACTGCTTTGCTTTATCTTGGCCAGGTCGCAATTGCAAATGAGAACTTGTTCTCAACTTGCCTACCTGGTTAAATAAAGGTGAAATAAATACCTCCATGGACCAGGATATCCTGCGCCGGCTCTGCGTACTGTGAGTCTGCACAGCCCTGTGTGTCCTGTGCCAGCGTCCTGCATTTGCAGGGTAAGTATAAACATCCAGCCAGGACGGGTTGTGTCAGCTCTACACTCCAGACCTCCAGTACGCCTCCACAGCCCAGTACGTCCTGTGCCTGCTCCCCGCACTCGCCCTGAGGTGCGTGTTCCCAGCCCAGTACCACCAGTGCCAACACCACGCACCAGAGGGGGGGGGGGGTGGGGGGGGTACTGTCACACCCTGACCTTAGTATTCTTTGTTTCCTTTATTATTTTCGGTTAGGTCAGGATGTGACATGGGTGACGTTTTTGGTCCTGTCTAGGGGTTTTGTATGTCAATGGGTGTTTACTAGTGTGTTATGTATGTCTATGGTTGCCTAGATTGGTTCTCAATTAGCGGCAGCTGATTATCGTTGTCTCTGATTGGGAACCATATTTAGGCAGTCATATTCTTTGGGTATTTCATGGGTTATTGTCTATGGTTAGTTGCCTGTGTCTGCACTTGTTTATATATAGGGGAACGTTCATTTTGTTGTTTTGTGTAGTTTGTTTAGTGTTTCTTCGTTATTAATAAATAGAAGAATGTATTCACATCACGCTGCGCCTTGGTCTCCTCCATTCAACGAAAGTGTGTGTGTGTGTGTGTGTGTGTGTGTGTGTGTGTGTGTGTGTGTGTGTGTGTGTATGGGGCTCCATGGCTATGAAATAGGGGAGGGTGGGCCTTCCTTCCTCCTCCATGCACCCATGTGTTGGCAAATACTCAGCATTGTAGAATGAAAGGGTGAACTGTGCTGGATTGTTGATCCCTTCCTGTGTCTGGTGCTACGATGTCTCAACATGTTGACGAGTCCCACTGAAGGGATGTTAATGTCCTTGATACGCTGGGCACAAAAGTGAAGGTGTCACCCGCGGACCCCGTTCAGATGTTCACTGTTCCTAAAGAGGATGCTTTTCCATGGCAATACGATGTTGTCGGACGGAGTAGAACTGTGAACACTTAAAATGTACACACTCAAATCAGGTAAGGTTGTCACCCACAGCTGTGTACCAGTTGTTGTCGTAATGTTGTGAAGTAGGAGAGGTTTTATCCCCCCCCCCCTCCCATAGAAACACTGTATAATGTTTCTGTGTCTCGGTCAATCTATTTTAAGCCTGACAGAACTCCCCTTTCTGCCCACTTCCTCTATGCAGGTCGCTATCTGATGCTAGGATTTCTCTAATGTGTGGTCCCCTAGCTGCTTGTCAAAATAATGTCACGGTGTGTGTGTGTGTGTGTGTGTGGGAGAGAGACAGAGCGAGAGAAAGACAGAGAAAGAGAGAGAGAGAGAGAGAGAGAGCTCATACGCTCACCTCTCTTGGGCCTTCATTCCCAATTAGCCCATATCACCCTGTGGGTCGCCAGGGTCATCCAGTCCAGACTTTGTTCCTTGACACCATGCTCACTGTGTCCTCATGTGGCCTGGCTGTGCTGTCAGGGAGAGGGGGCACAGTGACCCTCCATGTTGATTTTGGAAGTCTGTGACCTAGAGAACAAAAGCTAAAAATAGTCCACCACTGGATTTGGAACTTGGATATTTGTTTTAAACAGACTTAATGGACATATCATGTCTTGTCTCTCTCTCTCTCTCTCTCTTCCGGACCTGCCGTCTCGACCTCTAAATGCTTGGCTATGAAAAGCCAACTGACATTTAATCCTGAGGTGCTGAACTATCGCACCCTCTATAACCCCTGTGATTATTATTTGACCCTGCTGGTCATCTATGAATGTTTGAATGTCTCGAAGAACGCTCTGGCCTTAATGGCCATGTACTCATAATCTCCACCTGGCACAGCCAGAAGAGGACTGGCCCCCCCGTCGTAGCCTGGTTCCTCTCTAGGTTTCTTCCTACAGTATGTTCCTGCATTTCTAGGGAGTTTTTCACAGCCACTGTGCTTCTGCATTGCTTGCTCTTTTGGGGTTTTAGGCTGGATGTCTGTATAGCGCTTTGTGACATCTGCTGACGTAAATAGACCATTTGATTGATCGATTGTTACTTGTTAGGTTACTTTAGTGTTAAGTGTGGTGTGTGTGTGGGTGCGTATGTGCGTGTGTGTGTGTGTGTGTGTGTGCGTGCGTGCTTGTGTGTCACATTAATGACTGACAACTGTGACTGACTCATTCAGCCTGTGAACTTAGATGGCACTCATCTCAGTCCTCTAGAGTTTCTGGGTTCAGGGTAAACACACAGTGTTTCACAACACGTCCCCTCTCTCCCTATTGGCGTTCTGTCTCTCTGTCCTGTGGTCCCAGTACTCCTTAGTCCCTACTCAGAAACACTCTCTAGCCAGCCGGTGCTTGCGTGATCGACGGTGAGAACTGAGTCACTGATGGTGGTATCTAGCCTCAGCAGAATGGCAGGTTCACGGCTACTTACGTTTCTTGTCCTCTCATTGTGTGACTCCGGGTCAGTTTGTTACAGTGCATCTTATCTATATGGAGCTGTCTATGACTAACCGTCTATATGATTGAGGTGATCTATTAAATGCTGTATTTTATAGCCTGGCCTTGCATTCCCATGCTGGGGGTTATAAATGAAAGAGAGAGGATGTATAAAACCTATTATTCTGGTCCCAGATCTGACTGTGTTGTCTTGCCAACTCCTGTGGTTATTGTTATGAGTGGGTAAAACGTTTGAATAAAGTTTGTTCTATTCAATACTTATTCTAAAGTAGGAGGAGGAGGAGCTTCAGGAAGCATCAGACATTGATAAATGATTGACACAGTGATTCCTGTAAATGCAATAATCATAGATCATTTACCTAACTGAACATAATTCATAACAATGTCTTGTTGCTCAAGTCTGGTGATTTGCTCGGTGAATACACATTTCTTATTTTTATATCTCATGTGTTTTTTTGTTCCTACCTTGTTATTTTTAGTATTACATTATTATATAATAACTCCGACGTCTTTTGACCAATTCATTCGTTTTTGCGAAGTTGAAACATGTACCATGGGCCTACATTCCACATTTGGTGTTATGAGAAGTATTTTTAGCATATTCTACTGGCATAGCGTGGCCATCTTTGAATGCATCAACTTTATTTTCTCAAACTCTTTAGGGAATATTGACCAAGTCCCAAGACCAAATCTGGAGTGAAATCTGACTTTTAGTCTATAATAAGATTTTTTTATAGTCAAAATTGAATTGTTACATAGTCAAAAAGTGATTTGTTAATAGTTTCCTTATATTTTTGAAGATATAAATATCAAAATTAACATAGTTCTTCATGGCAATGTATTTGATGACCCCAACAAGTTTCAAGTTGATAGGCCGTTGTGGAGTGGATTTACGAAGGATTTAATGTAAAATCAGATTTCCTGATTTATCCCCCCCAAAATATTCAGTGCGACATAAACAACACACAGAGTTAAACATGGAATAAACAAACGTACACTCAATAACACAATAGAAAAGTCTATATACAGTGTGTGCAAATGGAGTAAGATTAGGGAGGTAAAGGCAATAAATAGGCCATAGTGGAGAAATAATTACAATTTAGCAGAGAGCCATCTCTTAGCCCTTAGCTTTTCCCAAATTAAGTTAAGAGATGTACCATGGGCCTACATACAGTACAGAAAGGTGTTATTTAGCCTTATGTTTCATGAGAATACATTTTTCAAAGGTTTTCAAAAATGTCTAAGATTGAGGAAAATCTGTCCTGACAGACCTTATGGGTCCTTGAGGCAAATTTGTTCAGCATGAGGAATGAGATCTACATACAAGGTTTCAAGTCTCTAGGTCAAATGGGGGGTTGGGTATGAGGGTTTATGTGAGACTGCTTATAGGTGCCATTCTTTTTGACCAAGTTACTCAAGGCCTCTAGTTTCTGTGTGCCAAATTAGAAAAAAGTTATATATCTATGCTTGAGTTATTTGACAATATCAAGGAAAATGTTTTATCTAAGAATAACAATAGGTTTGCTGTGAAACCCTAACAAGGCTCACTCTCAGTTTCCTGTGGTTGCCTTGAGGCATGTTATAGGAAGTGATGTCACTGCTCCATCACACCAGCGTGGAAAGTAGAAGCCCCCCAAATGTCCTCAGATCCTAACAAGACTCACTCTCAGTTTCCTGGGGTTGTCTTGAGGCAAATAACTCAAACAAATAACAGGAAGTGATGTCACTTCCTGCTCCATCACATCAGTGTGGAAAGTAGAAGCCCCCCAAATGTCCTCAGATCCTAACAAGACTCACTCTCAGTTTCCTGGGGTTGTCTTGAGGCAAATAACTCAAACAAATAACAGGAAGTGATGTCACTTCCTGCTCCATCACATCAGTGTGGAAAGTAGAAGCCCCCAAATGTCCTCAGACCCACTTCTGTTATATACTGAACAAAAATCTAAATACAACATGCAACAATTTCAATGATTTTACTGAGTTAAAATTCATATAAGGAAATCAGTGAATTGAAATAAATTCATTAGGCCCTAATCTACGGATTTCACATGACTGGGCAGGGGCACAAGCATGGGTTTGCCCTGGGAGAGCATGCGCCCACCCACTTGGGAGCCAGGCCCAGCCAAACAGAATGAGATTTTCCTTTATTACAGACTCCTCAGTTTCATCAGCTGTCCGGGTGGCTGGTCTCAGACAATCCCGCAGGTGAAGAAGCCGGATGTGGAGATCCTGGGCTGGCGTGGTTATGGTTGTGAAGTTGGTTGGACGTACTGCCAAATTCTCAAAAATGAAATTGGAGGCGGTTTATGGTAGGGAAATGAACATTATCTGGCAACAGCTCTGGTGGACATTCCTGCAGTCAGCATGCCAACTGTACGCTCCCTCAAAACTTGAGACATCTGTGGCCTTTTATTGTCCCCAGCACAAGGTTCACCTGTGTAATTATCATGCTGTTTAATAAGCTTCTTGGGGAGGCAGGGTAGCCTAGTGGTTAGAGCGGTGGACTAGTAACTGGAAGGTTGCAAGTTCAAACCCCCGAGCTGACAAGGTACAAATCTGTCATTCTGCTCCTGAACAGGCAGTTCACTGTTCCTAGACTGTTCCTAGGCCATCATTGAAAATAAGAATTTGTTCTTAACTAACTTGTTTAGTTAAATAAAGGTACAATTTGTGCACAAAATCTTAGAGAAATATTATTTTTGTGCATATGGAACATTTCTGAGATCTTTTATTTCAGCGCATGAAACACAGGGCCAACCTATTTTTTTGGTGTGTTTTTAGGGGGTAGATCAGCTTTAATATTGCAGATAGATTGTAGCTTCCATCGATGTAATTGTCTGCATCATTTCCAATCCCCCATATATTTTTTTGGGGGGGTAAATCTATACATACATACATAGCACCAACACTTAACATGCTGCGTTGATATTTTTGTTCAGTATAATAAATATAGGACCACAAGCTTTAAATGAGGAATGATCGGTTTCCGAGGTAACGTAAGAAAACAACCTAAATATTCCACCCAGTACAGTACTGACCCAATGTATCATGTTGTGGGTTACAATAACCAACATTTTTCAGTAGCTCAACCACTGTAGCTAATCATATCACAGTTTCCCCACTGCCACTGCAGTCTTCATCTAGGTTGTCGTTTAAGAGACACGCCATGTATGTAATTATGTACACAAGTCTGTATTTTTTGCGTGTGCGTGTCTGTGTGCATGTATGTGTGTTAGAAATTGGGCCAGGATGTTGTGTGTAGGATGTTCTTGTGTCTTGCGTCCTCTGCAGCAGACATCTTAACGCCTCATCCAACCAGAGTTCCGGTGTCTTAAACCAAGACTGTAGATTGCTGCTGCTGTATGTGGAACAAGCAGGGGAGGTGAGATGTTCTCCGGTCTTTGATGTCTCTTTAGACGTGGCCCACGTACACGTACGTAATGTACATGTGCAGGCACAGCTCAGAGCAGAACAGACGTTTTCATTTAACCCATGCATGCCCACATAGGAATTAGTCGGCTGCATACACGAAAGGGCATCCAAACATCTTCTGTAAGTGTGTCACTCGATTGATTTACTGTAACAAGAGCCTTTGTTCCTGCCGGAAATAAATGGAAAGTGCAGACTGCACAGAGCGTACATCTCCATAATAAACCCAGTGGTGGGGGAAAAGTACCCAATTGTTATACTTGAGTAAAAGTAAAAAATACTGTACATTGATAGAAAATGACTCAAGTAAAAGTAGTACTTTTTACTACGTGAGTAAACGATTTTCATCCGGACGTGAAAATACTGCCCCTTAGCCCAAAGAGGTGAAAGGAAAGGCTCACCCATGTTGAATGATATATTGCTTTTGTGCACCTCTGAGTGGTGTTCTATCAATTCTCTGAGTCATTTTATGCTTTTATGTGTATCTGGAGTTACTGGAGCAAGCAGGCAGAAATCCGACCGGTGTGACGTAAGCACTGGGATAAAGTCACTCTCACTACACTGGAGGTTAATAGGAATAGGACTTTTAGATGGTGAAAACGTCTATAAATGCATGTCAGATTTCAATACTGGCCGATGTCATAAAGCGGGAGGATGTCTTCTCTCTAATGAGCCATTGATCGTATTTTTGCGATATGCCTTTCCTCAAGACATTTGTAATTTAACAGAGGGTCCAGCATATTTTTCCTATTTGTCTGCCTCTTTAGTCCAGGGTGCATTGTATGGTGCCATTGCCAGAGATATTATAGAAAGGAGATAGGAATCCAATGAATGAAGGAACATATAACTCCCCACCCAGCAGACTGTCGACCAATCGCGTTCACATTGTCATGCTGCATCACGCGGTTGCTAAGCTAATCATCACGCAATCCCTTCTCAAAGTTAGTGTATATCGAGAAACGTGCCTATTTTCCTCAAAGGTACAGTAATGTCATGATTACAAAGCTATACGATACTAAAGATAGCAAGTTAATTATCTCCTATCTCGGAAAAGATTTGTAATGTACTTCTTGTTGATGAAGTTCGTGCTAATGTTGGGTTTTTGAGCTAGCTCCCAATGGACTCCCATTCACTCTTTGAATGAGAGAGCTCCTTGTCCCAGCATTGCCCAGAATGCACCGCGTAGCTCATTGATGTAGCATGGGAAATGTTTCCCATCTCCTCAAAGTATATCTGCCGATGTGAACGTTGGACTCCACTCTGTGAGGCACGTCGATCTGCAGGTTAAACATGGTGAGATTGCGGGAGCACGTGATGCCGCGGAGCTGAGCAGACGTTGACAAACCGAGCTCTTCAAAGTTATTATATTATTATCTAAATAACAACGTTGAAACAATATTCTAACATCGGCTGATAAATTGTCAAGTACTTACCTTCCCAAAGAGCCATGGACCTCCGACCGAGAGGCAAGAAGGACGACCAAAACGTTGTTGATTCCCAAGATAACGATAACGCTACAGCTAGCAAGATTAGCATTAGCCCTCACAACTCAGACGACAGTTCCAGACTGTTGCGCGCGGCCTCTTGCGAGCCTGCCGACATGCTGGCTACTCTCCTCCGGGAAATTCAGGATGGTAACAAAGGTCTTTCTATGAAAATTAATAAGAAATCGGCTGAACTCCATTCTTCCATTGACGACCTGAAATCCTCCATGAATTATGTCCTTTTGAGAACGACTGAAGCAGAGTTGCGCATTAGCACAGTTAGCACAGCACAGGATACCATCACTCGACATGACCAGGTTCTGATACAACTGCAAAAGGACAATGCCTACCTCAAAAACAAGGTAGATCAGATGGAGAACCAGAGTAGACGTAGTAATATCCGTGTGGTGGGATTGAAAGAGGACAGCGAGGGCCGTGACCCAGTCTGTTTCTTCACTCAATGGATCCCGGATGTCCTAGGCACAATCAACTTCACCAAGCCACTGGAAATCGAATGCGCCCACAGAATATCAGCGCCGAAACCTCAGCCAGATGAGCCCCCACGGGCCGTCCTGATCCCGTTCCTCCGTTTCCAAGACAGAGAGAAGATACTGCATCTCGCAAGAGCCAAAGGGGACATCACCATCGATGGCAAGAGGGTCAGCCTTTTCCCGGTTATGAGCGCGGATCTCGCCAGACGTCGCAAGCAGTTCAGACCTGCCGCCAAAGCACTGAAGGAGAAGAACATCATCGGCTACCTCATCAGTACAAAGGCCGAAGCCATCTCTTCAACACACCGGGAGAACTGAACAGTGTCTGAGCCAGGACGGTCTCTCTGGGGGATAAGATGCAGTTTGTTTGTTTTCTCTTATCCGGACTGAACTGCTGATATCTTCCGGTCACTATAATTGATTTGTACATTTTCAACTAACCATATTTTTCCGGGGTGAGTTCTATTATATTTACAGGAGAGTATATTTTGGTTTAGTCCATAATATACCCCCCGCCATTTATGTTAATCTTTCGAAAAGAGACTCAAGCAGCCCTTACCGTGGGCAGTAAATATTCAGCCATAAATGTCTATTCACAACGTTTGTTTTCAACTTAGAGAGCTCGCAGGTTTTTAGTTTACGCCAAGTTTTAGCTAGTAAGAGCAAGATGGAAAGCGAGCAGCAACGTATCTCTACAAGTGTATTCATGTTTGATTGTTGGGATTGTTGTTTTAGTCTGACAATCGGGGTGGGTGGTATTTTTTTTATTTAATTTTTTCTATGTTTATTGTTTCCTTCCTAAAGAGACACATGGGTCACTTCAGTGTTCAAACCAAAGTTGAAACATTTCCTAACGATTTACATATGATAGATTTCCATTCAGTTACATATTTGAAACCCAACCAATGCTTAATCCACTAAAATATGTCACATTCAACGTAAAAGGTCTTAACAGCCCGATTAAAAGGAAAAGAGTCTATACATACCATAAGAAATTAAAGGCTGACATTGTGTTTTTACAAGAAACACATCTTACAGCCAGTGACCACAAGAAATTGAAGAGGGAATGGGTAGGACAAGTTTTTGCATCCTCTTCTAACTCCAAAGCAAGAGCAATTTTGATAAGTAGACACATCCCCTTCTGCGTCAACAACACCATCTCTGATCCCTCTGGCAGGTGTGTTTTGGTGCAGGGGCATATGTTGGTTTAGATACAGTTCTTGATAGGTCCTCTGATAAACCCTCACTTCTTACCAAAGCCGGCAAGCTCACCATGTCATTCATGAAAGATCTCAATTTACTAGACATCTGGAGACAGTTGCACCCACAGGATAGGGACTACTCTTTTTATTCACACCCACACAAGACACACACACGCATAGATAACTTTTTACTATCGACACAACTGTTTCATAGAGTGTTAGATATCGAATATCTCCCCAGATTGCTTAGTGACCATTCTCCTCTGGTATTATCAATCTCCATTCCTACCAAGGTAAATGGAGCATATAGATGGAGACTAAATTCTACACTCCTAAAAGCAACCTGAATTTTGTGCATTCATCAAAGAGCAGATCAATATTTTTACTTTGACAAGCAAACCCTCCGCTCCTGACAGTTTCATTCTTTGGGACACATTGAAGGCCTATCTGAGGAGACAGATAATTTCCTATACTAAAGGGCTGAAGAGAAAACACGGTGCGGAACCGAGTGCCCTTGAATTTGACATCTCCGAGCTAGAGAAAACCTACCAAAGAGGCCTGACTAAAGATCTATACAGGCTTTTGGTAAATAAAAAAATGAAATATAATATCCTGAACACATATCAAGCTGAGAGGGCCATCACTAAATCAAAACGGCGTTATTACGAGCTTGGAAAGAAAGCTCACAAAATATTGGCATGACAACTGAAAGCAGAGGAAAGTAAGAGGACAATTAATGCTATAGAAACTCTTACTAATGAGATATCTTTCGACCCTACTGAAATTAATAATATTTTTAAGAAATACAATGAAGACCTCTACACTTCCCAATCAAGCGATGATCTATCAGAGATCGACTCCTTTCTCTCCACTCTCAACCTCCCATGCCTGTCAAAGGAAGACAGCGAGCGCCTGAGTGAACACTTCTCAGTTCTTGAATTGTTGGAGGCCATTAAATCCTTACCTTCTAATAGATCTCCTGGGGAGGATGGCTTCCCTCCAGAGTTCTATAAAGAATTTAGGGAGCTGTTGGTCCCCTACCTTATGGAGGTACTTAAAAAAGCCAGGGAAGACAACTGCTTTCCAGAATCTTTCTCTCAAGCAGTGATTACTGTAATCCACAAGAAAGGGAAAAACCCGCTAAAATGCACCTCCTATAGACCAATCGCTCTCCTTAACACAGATTTTAAACTGGTCACCAAGATGCTATCATCTTGGTGACCATCTTGGTGACTATCATCTTCCCCTGTTGGTCAACCCAGATCAGACTGACTTCATAATTAATAGATTGTCCTCCAATAATCTCAGAAGATTATTTGATATAATTCACCTCGCTAACAAAAACAAAATACCTAGTGTCGCAGTCTCCCTCGACACTGAAAAGGCCTTTGATAGGGTTGAATGGCCATACCTCTTTCGCGTCTTGGAAAAGTTTGGTTTAGGTACCATGTTTGTAAATTTGATAAAATCACTCTACAAATCTCCTAAAGCTAGGATTGCTACCAATGGGATTACTTCCTCCTCTTTCCCTCTCTATAGGGGGAACAGACAAGGTTGCCCAATTAGCCCCCACCTCTTTGCCCTCGCCATCGAACCGTTGGCTGAGGCTATTAGAACCTGCCCTGACAAACATGGCTTTGAGGTGGGCCCCCATACCCATAAATTATCACTCTTTGCGGACGACCTTATCGTATTTCTAACAAACACAGAACACTCCCTCTCTCACTTGCAGATCCTACTACAGTGTTATAGTTCTTTCTCTGGAACTAAGGTCAATTTTGATAAAAGCTAAATCTTACCGTTGTCTGTCTTTGACCATCATACCATCAAGTACAAGTTTCCTTTTAGATGGTCGCCTATGGGCTTCACATATTTGGGCATAATGGTGGATGGTAATCTGAACAACCTCTATAATCTGGCCAGTTTGTTGCAAAAGGTGGAGGGTGACCTTTGTAAATGGATGGACTTACCTCTCACTCTTCTGGGTAGAATCAATGTAATTAAAATGAATGTCCTGCCCAGATTTCTATATTTGTTTCAATCTCTCCCTATCCCTGTTCCCGCAGCATTCTTTTCCTCTCTCGACAAGCTGACCAGACGGTTTATCTGGCACGGCAAAACCCCTAGGGTTGGCCTGGATAAACTAACCCTTGATTACGGTCAAGGGGGCTTAAACCTCCCCAATTTTAGAATGTACTACTGGGCTGCACAGTCTAGGTTTCTGGCTCAGATGTTTGACAATGGTCCCTCTCCCTCATGGTTGAACATTGAAAAGCTTGAGGTAAATGATGACACTGGGGCAGAATTGTTTTACAAATGGGACAGAAAATCTATAAAAACCATCACAGACAAGCCTTTAATCATACATTCTGCCCTGGCATGGGGGGATTCCTTTCTCCTGGAACAATAGATTGATCCCTATGTTTTTCCAGAATAGTAACTTTAGACCATGGTCTGATAAGGGGATCACTCTTCTGGAACATTGTTATGAGGAGGGAGTTCTTATGTCTTTTGATCAGCTGAAACAGAAATACCACTTGCCTAACAGGGACTTCTTTAGCTACCTACAACTACGAAACTTTATTAGGGTGACTCTCAAGGGACAATGGAACCTACCTAAGATGTCACCTATTGAACAACTCTGCCACGCAGACCAACCACTGTTCAAGACCATTTCCTGTGTATACGATGCTCTTCTGTCAGGACTAACACTGCCTGGGCTAGATAAACCCCGACTTAGATGGGAAAAAGATCTGGGTATTGATCTTGATGAGGGTCTATGGAGTGACCTATGCAGGGATGGTGTTACATCCACATTGAACTCCAGATACAGACTGATCCAGTTTAATTTCCTCCATCAGCACTATATCACCGCATCTACACTGCACAAGTTCAACCCAGATATCTCCTCCCTATGTTTTAGATGTGGCTCAGATGAAGGAACATTCCTCCATTCCACTTGGCAGTGTTCAAAACTACACGGTTTCTGGCAGGGTGTATGCGATACCATATCCGGAGGTCTGTCTACTGGGTAACTTTACTAACACCAATCTTAGGCAAAGCCATACTATAAAGCTAGCGATTGCTAGCGATTGCCAAGAAATGTATTGCCTTGAAATGGAAATAGAATTCCTCCCTGCCAGTTGCAATGTGGCTATAGGAAGTTAATAGTTGTATCCCACTGGAGAAAATCACTTACTACTTGAGGAAAAAGTTTGACATTTTACAGAATTTGGCAACCTTTAATTGACTATATGGAGAATCTCCCCCCACATCACATTGATTGAATCTCTATATAATCCTACGGCAGGTGACCATATGATCCAATGTCTCATTATTATTATTATTTTTGTATGTTTGTATATATAATATATATGTTTATTCTTTGTTACGCTCGTCTGTTTACTGTCACTTTGTCCTATTGTTGTCTAATATCTTTTCACTTTTGTTTTGAATGTTCTTAATTGGAAAATGCTAAAAATATATATTAAAAAAACTAAAAGAACATGGTGAGATTGTAGACTCCTAAATTGATAGTGGAGTTTGTTTAGCCGATTTTACAGCTAACTATCTACCTTACATGCTGATATGGTCTTTGGTATGATTGTGTGTAGCTAAGTTTAGCTAGCTAGCTAGCCAGCCAGGCCTGGAGAGAGAGCATTTCATTTTTGATTTTGTAGTCGACTTGAGCTGCTGCTTGTTTATTTATATACACAAAGACATACTTTACAAACAAAGCATCTGTGTTTAGTGAGTCCACCAGTTTAGGGGCAGTAGGGATGACCAGGGATGTTCTCTTGATAAGTGAGTGAATTAGACCATTCCTGTCCTGCTAGGTATTCAAAATGTAACGAGTACATTTGGGTGTGAGGAAAAAAAAAAAAAAAAATAATAATAATAATAATAATAATAATTTGATTTAGGAATGTATTGTAGTAAAAGTAAAAGTTGTCAAAAAACATAAATAGTAAAGTAAAGTACATATTCCCCAAAAACTACTTTGAAGTATTTTTACTTAAGTACTTCACACCACTGAATAAGCCTAAAAACAACCAGTCCATACAGCCCTCTGACCTCTGTGATGCCATCAGACTTCATAACCTCAGACCCAAGTTATAACTCAGGGTCATAACACTCAGAGACGGAATCTGCCGGTCACAAAGTTGTTCTAGAACATGTTTCTGGCGACAGCAGCAGCTCTGTGTATCCTTTGTCTCCCTCATCTATTTCCCTGGACCCTCTCCTGGTGCAACACCAGACTGGTCACAGATCTGTTTGTGCTGTCTTGCCAATTATGGCGTTTGGCTATTTCACGTGACAATGACCGCATTAGAGTTGGCAAGAAAGCACAAACAGATCTGGGACCGTGTTGGTGCAACACAATGGTGCTCCCTATACACAAGATAAAACTATGTTCTTACCAGGTAAAGATCACAACAAGAGTTGATGCTTTGAAAATGATGACGCAGGACCAGGAACCAAATTCCACCTGGACCACTCAAACCCATTGCCCAGAGCATTACCACCCCTCATTGCATAGGCCGTGGTGGAGGTTACATTACATTAAAGGAAGGGCCAGACAGGCTCATTGGTAAGTTTAAATAGTCCTCCACTACTTCCTCTGGGAACCTGTTAATGACAGAAACAGTTCAAAACGAGCTTCTGGAAAACAACGAGCCAGAATGTTTTACGGTTCTTTAAAACCCCCAGACAACATGTTGTATTGCTGTGACCTTGTTGTGTTGTTACTGTTCTCAGAGGTGGAAAGACAAAAATGATGTCGATGCTGTTACTCAAAAGGGCACATAGGTTTTAGTATAGTGCATGTAACTGACTACTACTTGTTGTATCGTTTGTTTCTTGAATGTTGAATGTCACATTTTACTGAAACACAAGTGTTTGGCAGCAAACCTAGAGGTAAGCCTAAGGCTCCTTGCAATCTCGAATCCTTGGGACGTCCCTACGCCATTGAAGTTGACATTTAAAATGGTTAAGGTAAGGGTTGCGGTTCAGGTTCGGGTTAGGGTAAGGGTAGGGGGTTAGGTTTTAGGGTATGGACGTCCAGAGGATACCGGATAGCATCATTTCCTTGCCGAAGGGGGTCAGGCAGAGGAGGATGTTGAATGTGGCTGGGGCTCACTAAAATGCTAATGTTAAGAAAATAATGTCCCTAATTATACCATCAAGCCTGGATAATTTCCTGTAGTGATGCTTGAACTCTGCTATTTCTGCCTGGCTCTATTTATTTTCATAGGGTAGGAGGAGGAGGAGAGGAGTGGGGAGGCTGTGTGTGGACATATCACCCTCTCTGGGAAAAAAATGTATTTATTTGTTAATTCCAATACAGAACCTCCCATTCCTGGTCTCCTCTTCCTCCTTATTCCCATCTCCTCCCTGCTCTCCCTTCTCCATTATCTGGCCTGCTCCTTGCCCTGCTTCCAGCTCCCTTCTCTACTCCTCTCACAGCTCCCTTCCTTGCTCCCCCATCCTCTCCTCCATCCTTCCCCATTACTCCCACTCCCCTCCTCCTTCCCTCTCTCCTCTCTTGCGAGCTTAACCGGCCTGCCAGAACTCTGTTGGCTGATGTTTACTGGAATGGATGGGCTATTTCCCATGGTGCACGGTGCCTGCGGTGATATCTTATTTATACAAGGCCCGATATGGTAGAACAGAGGGGTTTATTTTGGTATATTCCCCATAGATGGATCTAATTTCTCCTGATTCATTCGTTTCCCACATACATGCTGCTCTTCAGGTTGGAGAGCCTGCCGGACCGGTCGCCTGGCTACAGTTGACTGGCTACGGTCGGACAAAGTTTGTGGTCAATCGGCAAAGTTAAAAGGGCTGATTGAGTGGCCTCAAAATCGTAAGGTCGGAAACTCTGTCAAGGCATCATAGAGTTAGATTTACGATAATGGAGTGACTTCAGGCACTTCACAGGGAGTTGACTGTTACAACAACAAAAAACAAGCACTGTTTGTATTGAGTTATTACATAAAGCTTCTTATCTTGTGGTGGCGTATAGTTATTGGTCAATAGAATCACTCTATTAAAGTTTATCCGAGGACTACAGTCTGGAATGAATAGAATAGATGATGTACAAGTAACTGCCAAAATAAAGGAAACACCACCATAAAGTGTCTTAATAGGGCGATGGGGCACCACGAGCCAGAACAGCTTTAATGCACCTTGGCATAGATTCCGTAAGTGTCTGGAACTCTATTGGAGGGATGCGACACAATTCTACCATTAGAAATTCAATCATTGGCCTCCTGAGTGGTGCAGTGGTCTAAGGCTCTGCATCACAGTGCTAGCTGTACCACTAGAGATTCTGGGTTCGAGTCCAGGCTCTATCGCAGCTAGCCGCAACCGGGAGACCCATGGGGCTGCGCACAATTGGCCCGGGGTTGTCCGGGTTAGTGCACGTTGACACGGTCACCAGGTGTACGGTGTTTCCTCCGACACATTGGTGTGACTGGCTTCCGGGTTAAGTGGGTATTGTGTCAAGAAGCAGTGTGGCTCGGTTGGGTTGTGTTTCGGAGGACTCTTGACCTTCGCCTTTCCCGAGTCCGTACAGGAGTTGTAGCGATGAGACAAGACTGTAACTACCAATTGGATATCACGAAATTGGGGAGAATTTAAAAAAATGAATTTCAATAATTTGGTGTTTTGTTGATGGTGGTGATGGTGGAAAACCCTGTCTCAGGTGTCACTCCAGAAGTTTTCAATTGTGTTGAGATCTGGTTACTGTGAGGGCCATGGCATATGATTTACATTGTTTTCATGCTCATCGAACGATTCATCGACTACTCATGTAATGTGGATGAGGGAATTGTAACCCCATGGAGGTATAGCCATGATAGCCAAAATTAATGGCCTGCCCAGCTATTTTTATTCATGACCCAAATCATGACCCTAATCATGACCCTAATCATGACCCTAATCATGACCCTAAGTTAATTTATTAATTCACTCAGGAACCACACGTGTGTGGAAGCACCTGTTTTCAATATACTTTGTATCCCTCATTTCCTTTATTTTGGCCTGTACACAATGAGATTGTTCACAATATAGATATTGTTGTTATTGACTGGATGATGTACACCAAGTTATTGGGTTGTTTTCTATTCTGAAATATGCAGTAGTTCAAGAGGGTATGAGAAAAATCCCCAGTTTAAGTGTTGTATTAAAATGTTCTAATGAAGACAAGCAATGATAAGTTATGGGTCTTAAAATAAACTTTTTCTACCGCAGCTTGACTCAACATGTGCTCATATATTAAATGATGGAGATAATATTTGTAATGCTTGGCTCTGGCGGTGTCTCTGAAAATGCTTTCGCTATGAAGCACAAACAAGCAGCAACACACACATGGCACATTTGAAGCATTAGACTAGCATCTGCCTTTTATAACCTCTCTTGTTATAATTATTCTCAGACCACCACTGGCATAGTGCATGATGATGCCAGTTAGGATGAGGTGTAGGGTGTATGATGCCAGTTAGGATGAGGTGTAGGGTGTATGATTCCAGTTAGGATGAGGTGTAGGGTGTATGATGCCAGTTAGGATGAGGTGTAGGGTGTATGATTCCAGGTAGGATTGGGTGTAGGATGTATGATTCCAGGTAGAATTGGGTATAGGATGTATGATTCCAGGTAGGATTGGGTGTAGGATATATGATTCCAGGTAGGATTGGGTGTAGGATGTATGATTCCAGGTAGGATTGGGTGTAGGATGTATGATTCCAGGTAAGATTGGGTGTAGGATGTATGATTCCAGGTAGGATTGGGTGTAGGATATATGATTCCAGGTAGGACTGGGTGTAGGAAGTATGATTCCAGGTAGTATTGGGTGTAGGATGTATGATTCCTGGTAGGATTGGGTGTATGATGTATGATTCCAGGTAAGATTGGGTGTAGGATGTATGATTCCAAGTAGGATTGGGTGTAGGATATATGATTCCAGGTAGGACTGGGTGTAGGATGTATGATTCCAGGTAAGATTGGGTGTAGGATGTATGATTCCAGGTAGGATTGGGTGTAGGATATATGATTCCAGGTAGGACTGGGTGTAGGATGTATGATTCCAGGTAAGATTGGGTGTAGGATGTATGATTCCAGGTAGGACTGGGTGTAGGATAAATGATTCCAGGTAGGGCTGGGTGTAGGATGTATGATTCCAGGTAAGATTGGGTGTAGGATGTATGATTCCAGGTAGGATTGGGTGTAGGATATATGATTCCAGGTAGGACTGGGTGTAGGATGTATGATTCCAGGTAGGATTGGGTGTAGGATGTATGATTCCAGGTAGGATTTGGTGTAGAGGTATGTAGGAGTTTCCGGTTGTTCTGTTGAGCTGAGTGAGCTCTCTCTCAAATCTCTTCATTCTCGCTCGTTTCTTTCTCTCTCTCGCTCTTTCTCTCTCTCTCTCTTTCTCTCTCTATACTTGTCTTTATCAGGTTGTGGCGTAGTCATACTCCTATGTACTGATTGTTCTGTGCTCTCTCTGTCCCTCCCCATCTCTCCCTTCCCATCTCTCCTTCCACATCTCTCCTTCCACATCTCTCCCTCCCCATCCCTCTCTCCATAGAGCACCCAAACAGAGTGAGAGGTATTTGCAGGCCAGGACACAGAGAGCATTAGCAGTGAGCTAATGACTGAGGATTGAGCTCAGGAGCACAAGAATTTCTGGTGGATGATGTGAAAGCAGACCAGAGCGGAGTGCAGCACCCCTGACTGTGTCAACACCCTGGCCCAGATGTGCTGCATCGCTCCCAATTATTTAATATAATCTCTCTCTATCTATCTATCTATCTATCTATCTATCTATCTTTCTCCTAGGTTGTCACTCAGAGAGCTTAGCCCCAGTCAGAAGGCTGCTGCATTGCAAGACTGTGTGTCCATGTATCCTATACTACCAAGTTAGGAATAGGGGCTAGAAGCCCAAGGTGGCACCTCCCCAGCAACAACATCTGGTGCGGAGCAGAGCGAAGCAGCGTGCTTTCCTCTGATCGCTGCTCTCTGATCCAATGATTTACGAGTCCTGGATGGGATAATTACGACCCGACTGGAACACAGCTTTTCCTAAACATATCATCCAGGCCAATTTGTAACACTCCCATCTCTTCAAAACCTTTTAAAAACAAGATGGATCACAGCTCCTCTTAGTGCTCACAATGATAACAGGGAACTGTGTGATGAGATGAAGGGAGAGCTGTCTGTCTGTCTCTCGGTCTGTCTGACCATAAGCCACAGCGCTCCGTCCATCCAATCCATGGGGAGTCTCAATTAGCTCAATACCACGTTTCCTGGTTTAGATGAAACAGATGTCTTTCTATTCCCAAAATATGAATGTGGGTGTTTTTCCACACCCTATATCCAACTCTACACCTAAACACACATACAGCACAAACTACACACACACACACACACACACACACACACACACACACACACACACACACACACACACACACACACACACACACACACACACACACACACACACACACACATAATGTTTCTGTTTTCTAATTGTACACATAGGAAGTATGTGGTTCGCAACACCTGAGACCGTTATATTGGTTCGAGACATCATCCAGACTCAGGGTCTGGAGAAAAAGGTGCTTGACCATAGCATGGACCGTGACCATAATCCTAGAACCATGACCAGAAACACGACCATATCTCCGGAACCATGACCCCACAGGCTCATAACCATGACCTTAGCTTCAGGACTGTGACCAGGGCTGTGGTAGTATAGCATTCACAGGGGGTCTTAAGTTCACTGCCCAGATGAGCTATTCCCGTGTGCATGGCGCTCTACCTGGCCTTAACCCAATACAGGCCAGTTGTGTAAAGCAATTTGGACCTGGTGAACCAGCAGAAATCTACACACACTCCTCAGAAGAACCAGGAGAAATGGAGGTGTTTCACTCATCAAATCAAATCAAAGTTTATTTGTCACGTGCGCCGAATACAACAGACCTTACAGTGAAATGCCGACTTACAGGCTCAAACCAATACTGCACAAAAAAGGTATTAGGTGAACATAGGGAAGTAAAGTAATAGAAAGAACAGTAAAGAAGACAGTGAAAAAGAGGCTATATACAGTAGAGAGGCTATATACAGTAGAGAGGCTATATACAGTAGAGAGGCTATATACAGTAGAGAGGCTACATACAGTAGAGAGGCTATATACAGTAGAGAGGCTACATACAGTAGAGAGGCTATATACAGTAGAGAGGCTACATACAGTAGAGAGGCTATATACAGTAGAGAGGCTATATACAGTAGAGAGGCTATATACAGTAGAGAGGCTACACACAGTAGAGAGGCTACATACAGTAGAGAGGCTATATACAGTAGAGAGGCTACATACAGTAGAGAGGCTATATACAGTAGCGAGGCTATATACAGTAGAGAGGCTATATACAGTAGAGAGGCTACATACAGTAGAGAGGCTATATACTGTAGAGAGGCTACATACAGTAGAGAGGCTATATACAGTAGCGAGGCTATATACAGTAGAGAGGCTATATACAGTAGAGAGGCTATATACAGTAGCGAGGCTATATACAGTAGAGAGGCTATATACAGTAGAGAGGCTACATACAGTAGAGAGGCTATATACTGTAGAGAGGCTACATACAGTAGAGAGGCTATATACAGTAGCGAGGCTATATACAGTAGAGAGGCTATATACAGTAGAGAGGCTATATACAGTAGAGAGGCTATATACAGTAGCGAGGCTATATACAGTAGCGAGGCTATATACAGTAGAGAGGCTATATACAGTAGAGAGGCTATATACAGACACCGGTTAGTCAGGCTGATTGAGGTAGTATGTGCATGTGGATATGATTAAAGTGACTATGCATATATGATGAACAGAGAGTAGCAGTAGCGTAAAAGAGGGGTTGGCGGGTGGTGGGACCCAATGCAGATAGCCCGGTTAGCCAATGTGCAGGAGCACTGGTTGGTCGGGCCAACTGAGGTAGTATGTACATGAATGTATAGTTAAAGTGACTATGCATATATGATATATAGAGAGTAGCTGCAGCGTAAAAGAGGGGTTGGGGGGGGCACACAATGCAAATAGTCTGGGTAGCCATGGTTACCTGTTCAGGAGTCTTATGGCTTAGGGGTAAAAACGGTTGAGATGCCTTTTGGTCCTAGACTTGGCACTATGGTACTGCTTGCCGTGCTGCAGTAGAGAGAACAATCTATGACTAATAGTATTGATACTCTTGTTCAATATCCAAAAAAGGCCTCTACATCACTACTGTGAGACAAAGATCAAAGACCAGTAGACAATAAGCACAGTGACAAGTGTCAGCCAGCTCTGGCCTGACAGTCCCCTGGCCCACATTTTTAATTAACTAGGTAAGTCAGTTAAGAACAAACTCTTATTTACAACGGTGGCCTACCGGGGAACAGTGGGTTAACTGCCTTGTTCAGGGGTAGAATGACAGATGTTTACCTTGTCAGCTCGGGGATTCAAACCAGCAACCTTTCCGTTACTGGCCCAACGCTCCAACCACTAGGCTTCCTGCCACTACCTGTTAAGCCGCGAGAGGAGAAGTTCAACGGCTTGTTCTATTTGTGCCATGTCACGTAAACAGACTAGACACACAGTGACAGGAGTTATGTGATTGTGGATGGATGGACGGACACTTTCCCATCCTCCCATATAAGACTCATTCCTCTGTGTTGTGTCTCCGACAGCCCATAACAGAACAACACAAAGCAGATGTGAGTGAGGGTGTGCTCAATGTGGCCCGAGTGGTGCAGCGGTTTAAGCCACCGCCTCTCAGTGCAAGAGGCGTCACTACAGTCCCTGGTTTGAAATCCAGGCTGTACCACATCTGGCTGGGATTGGGAGTCCCATAGGGTGGCGTACAATTGGCCCAGCGTCGTCCGGGTTTGGCAGGGGTAGGCCGTCATTGTGCTCATCCTAACACACTCTTCTCTCCACACACACCCTGGTCATCCTACCACTCTCGTCTCTCCACACACACCCTGGTCATCCTACCATTCTCGTCTCTCCACACACACCCTGCTCATCCTAAAACTCTCATCTCTCCACACACACCCTGCTCATCCTAAAACTCTCATCTCTCCACACACACCCTGCTCATCCTAAAACTCTCATCTCTCCACACACACCCTGCTCATCCTAAAACTCTCATCTTTCCACACACACCCTGCTCATCCTAACACTCTCATCTCTCCACACACACCCTGCTCATCCTAAAACTCTCATCTTTCCACACACACCCTGCTCATCCTAACACTCGCATCTTTCCACACACACCCTGCTCATCCTAACACTCTCATCTCTCCACACACACCCTGCTCATCCTAAAACTCTCATCTCTCCACACACACCCTGCTCATCCTAAAACTCTCATCTTTCCACACACACCCTGCTCATCCTAACACTCTCATCTTTCCACACACACCCTGCTCAGCCTAACACTCTCATCTCTCCACACACACCCTGCTCATCCTAAAACTCTCATCTCTCCACACACACCCTGCTCATCCTAACACTCTCATCCCTCCACACACACCCTGCTCATCCTAAAACTCTCATCCCTCCACACACACCCTGCTCATCCTAAAACTCTCATCCCTCCACACACACCCTGCTCATCCTAAAACTCTCATCTCTCCACACACACCCTGCTCATCCTAAAACTCTCATCCCTCCACACACACCCTGCTCATCAATATTATTATAGTAAAGTAAAACTGAAACTAAAACAAAAATGAATGATGAAAAAACAATTTTGTTAACTAAAATAAAGTAATTAACAACTATCATCTTTTACTCCAAAATGAAATAAAATAAAAAGCATGATTTATGTTAAACCACAGAATGCGTCACACTTTCAAAGGCGGTGACAATGGACTTTGACAAAAGTGATGAGCTCAAACGTGCCCATTGAGATGCAAGACTTTGCTCTCAGGCAGTTACACGGAGTATCTGCACATGTGCACAGGTGCGCTTCATCCTGCTACAGCGTGGTCGCTACGAGAACAAACCAGCAGAGAAGTTTAGCATCGCCCTTCAACGCTGCTGGTCATTGCGGAAATAGACACTACTGTTTACTTGGTGCATCTACGTCTACCTTTAAACCTAACCTCTAACCTCTAACCTATGACCAATCACCTTATGCATTACTGCCCGACAATGGCAAGAAGTGACATCCCCAAAAAAGACAACGATTGTAAAATATACTGTCTGTAAAATTTATATAGTATGTATAAACTGGAAGTAAAAGCCAAAATATTGTTGTCCATTGGTTTAGTCCAATTAGGGGAGGGGTGGTAGGGTTAGGGGGAAATGGAGGGGTGGTAGGGTTAGGGGGAAGTGGAGGGGTGATGGGATTAGGGGGAAGTGTAGGGGTGATGGGGTTAGGGGGAAGTGGAGGGGTGATGGGGTTAGGGGGAAATGGAGGGGTGGTAGGGTTAGAGGGAAATGGAGGGGTGGTAGGGTTAGGGGGAAATGGAGGGGTGGTAGGGTTAGGGGGAAATGGAGGGGTGGTAGGGTTAGGGGGAAATGGAGGGGTGGTAGGGTTAGGGGGAAATGGAGGGGTGGTAGGGTTAGGGGGAAATGGAGGGGTGGTAGGGTTAGGGGGAAATGGAGGGGTGGTAGGGTTAGGGGGAAATGGAGGGGTGGTAGGGTTAGGGGGAAATGGAGGGGTGGTAGGGTTAGGGGGAAATGGAGGGGTGGTAGGGTTAGGGGGAAATGGAGGGGTGGTAGGGTTAGGGGGAAATGGAGGGGTGGTAGGGTTAGGGGGAAATGGAGGGGTGGTAGGGTTAGGGGGAAATGGAGGGGTGGTAGGGTTAGGGGGAAATGGAGGGGTGGTAGGGTTAGGGGGAAATGGAGGGGTGGTAGGGTTAGGGGGAAATGGAGGGGTGGTAGGGTTAGGGGGAAATGGAGGGGTGGTAGGGTTAGGGGGAAATGGAGGGGTGGTAGGGTTAAGGGAAAATAATAAAGAAGGAAAGTATATTTTTTTATATAAACTCTTCACTTTTCAGGACCCTGTCTTTCAAAAATATTTGGTAAAAATCCAAATAACTTCACAGATCTTCATTGTAAAGGGTTTAAACGCTGTTTCCCGTGCTTGTTCAATGAACCATAAACAATTAATGAACATGCACCTGTGGAACGGTCATTAAGACACTAACAGCTTACAGACGGCAGGCACTTAAGGTCTCAGTTATGAAAACTTAGGACACTAAAGAGGCCTTTCTACTGACTCTGAAAAATACCAGAATGATGCCCATGGTCCCTGCTCATCTGCGTGAATGTGCCTTAGGCATGCTGCAAGGAGGCATGAGGACTACAGATGTGGCCAGGGCAATAAACTGCAATGTCCGTACGGTGAGACGCCTAAGACAGCGCTACAGGGAGACAAGATGGACAGCTGATCGTCCTCGCAGTGGCAGACCACGTATAACAACACCTGTACAGGATCGGTACATCAGAACATCACACCTGCGGAACAGGTACAGGATGGCAACAACAACTGCCCGAGTTACACCAGGAACGCACAATCCCTCCATCAGTGCTCAGACTGTCCCCAACAGGCTGAGAGAGGCTGGACTGAGGCCTGTTGTAAGGCAGGTCCTCACCAGACATCACCGGATACAACATCGCCTATGAGCACAAACCCACCATTGCTGGGCCAGACAGGACTGGCAAAAAGTGCTCTTCACTGATGAGTTTTGTCTCACCAGGGGTGATGGTCGTATTCACGTTTATCGTTGAAGGAATGAGCTTTACACAGAGGCCTGTACTCTGGAGCGGGATCGACGGACACCGGGGCCTCCCACTCCTCTTTCTATTCAACAGTGCAACAATTTGCATTCAACAGTTTTTATTTTCCCTATTTTCGACCTTGATATATTGAAAACATTTTCCCTCCTCTTCATTGTGTGTGTGTGTGTGTGCACGCGAATCAGCACAGACCATGTAAGGCCCATGCACGTACCTCCCCATCACTCTCTCTTCACTAACTCAACTCCTGCCAATGTGATCCAGCTGGCCATACAGCATTACCCCTGGGACTGGAAAATATAAGCAGTGAGGACTGTAGAACACACACACACACACATACACATATACACACACACACACACACACACACACACACACACACACACACACACACACACACACACACACACACACACACACACACACACACACACACACACACACACACACACACACACACACACACACACACACACACAGACACACACCTGGGACTGCAGATTATAAGCAGTGAGGAGTGCTAGTTGGCTCAGAACCCTGCCTTGTGTCCAACAGCCTTCCTAAACCCCTTCCCCCCTCTGTTTCTGTCGTTCTCTTTATTTGTGGAAAAAGCCATAAACATTTGTATATGATTTGTGGAAAGCGGCTGGCTGGGGGGATATGTGTGTGTGGGGGAGTGTGTGTGTGTGTGTTATGTGTGTGTGTGTTTATGTGTGTGTGTGTGTGTGTGTGTGTGTGTGTGTGTGTGTGTGTGTGTGTGTGCGTGTGCGTGTGTGTGTGTGTGTGTGTGTGTGTGTGTGTGTATGTGTGTGTGTGTGTGTGTGTGTCTGTGAGTGCATGCATGTCCAGCTTTTTGAATGTACATATTGTTCATGTTTAACATCCTCTTATAAAGCCAGTATAGAAGATGTGAGGAGATATATTGAGCTACTTTGGATGTGTGGTTAGTTGGTGTGGTGTTTGGAATATGTTGGAAATAGTACTGGTCTGGTTTGGTGGCCAAAGTAGCCCAATAGAGGTTAGGTTACTCTGATAGCTATGTTAGAGACTGATGGTTGTCTAAGGTTAGTTCATGGAGGAGATGTATTGGAGAAGACAGGTCTTGTTTGTGTTGTCCTCTTGATGAGCGCAGCACTCTGGTGTTGTGCTGAAGCAGATCTCGATAGAGTGGAGACTGGGTCAACTGCAGGGCACTACTTGCGTCATCTTGTGGGGTAAATAGTTCTGTTTTTGGCAACGGAGAGACATCGTCCTCCTTCACTGCTTTCCTGAAAATCTGTAGAAAACTCAAACATGGTTGACTAAAGGTAGGGTGTTAAGTGTGTATTTCCGTGTGTGTGTGTGTGTGTGTGTCCTGTCCTGTCCTGTCTATCTACCATAAACCTTGTGGAGGGAAAAGAGGAGGCGAGAAGGGGGAGGGAGAAGGGGAAGAGGCCAGTGTGCTGCTGAATGAGGGACGAGCTCTTCTGTCGCTCCCCATGATTGAGCAGATCTACGTTCACACTGTAAGGCTGAGTGCACACTCACAGACCTTGCTAAACTTTCAAGTCCTGCCCCATACAAACACTATGAAGACATGGACTAGTGTCTTCTACACTGAGTGAAATAAACATTAGGAACACCTGCTCTTTGCATGACATAAACTGATCAGGTGAAAGCTGTGATTCCTTGTTCAGTGGTGTAAAGTACTTAAGTGAAAAATACTTTGTTGTACTACTTAAGTCGTTTTTTGGGGTATTTGAACTTTAGTTGACTATTTATATTTTTTTGACCACTTTAACTTTACTACATTCCTAAAGAGAATGATGTACTTTTTACTCCGTACATTTAGCCTGATACCCCAAAGTACTTGTTACATTGTGACAGGACTAATGGTCCAATTCACACACTTATCAAGAGAACATCCCTGGTCATCCCTACTACCTCTGCTCTGGCTGACTCATTAAACGCTCACGCTTCGTTTGTAAATGATGTCTGAGTGTTGGAGTGTGCCCCTGGCTATCCATACATTTAAAACAATTTTTTTTTTTAAATGGTGCCATATTGTTCGCTAAATACTTTTACTATTGATGCTTAAGTGTATTTTAGCAATTGCATTTACATTTGATACTTAAGTACATTTAAAAATCAAATACTTTTAGACTTCAACTCAAGTAGTATGTCGCTGGGTGACTTTCACTTTTACTTGAGTGATTTTCTATTGAAGTATTCGTACTTTTACTCATGCGTAAGAATTGGGTATTTCTCTCCCCCGCCGATGTCCTTTTTTGATGTCACCTGCTAAATCCACTTCAGTCAGTGTAGCTGAAGGGGAGGAGACCGGTTAAAGAAGGATTATATCAAACCAAGACAACCATGTGGACGACTCGCTGAAGTTTGTCCCATAAAAGTCACATTTCGAATGGTTTAAGTTGAGGCGTTCATTCCAAAACGGTTCTAGTAAAGGGTTAAGGTTTTGGACAGGGTTAGAAACATAAAACGTTAGAAATGAAAGACTGGGGATTGAACACGCCACCCTCGGAGCCAACGTGGTGGACTAAAAGAGTTACCTGGACCCACAATGATTTTCACACTGGATCTTGAGCGACCTGGCTGCTCACTGAACCAGTGAGATGAGGTCATTTCTTCTGTTGTACAGGAGAGAAGAATGCCGTGGAAAAGTTTACCGAATCAAATCTACGTGAAGCTACCGCTTCTAGGAAATACATTTCCCACAGGGAACAAACTGGTTTAATCAACTTGTGTCAATGTCATTTGTCAACGTATTGTGACGTGGGATCTACAGGGAATATACACTGGATTTGGAGAAAGTCGTCAAAGGATGTTTTGAGGGTGAAATTTCAACCACAGGATTATGTCGTCATGGTAACCAAATTTCGACATAGACCAACCTTGTATAAAATATGTTGAATTTGTACCTTTAAAACAAGGTCAGATCTTCAACCTTATATCCACTATCAGAAATAAAACATATATGCTCTGCAGCACCTCCTTTGGTCTCCCATCCCGGGTTTGAACCAATCCCAGCCCTGCTCAGCTACGATCATGCATTTGTCACTGACTATTACCAACGTGCTATCAGGAGAAACTGTTGAGAGATCTCGACTTAAAAGCGAAATAGATTCACTGTTGCTATCGAAGTCATTCAACGAGAAAGTTTAACAGCGCAAATGAAATGTGAACATCATCATTAACGATGCTACTTAGGCCTACATAGCATGTTCAAAGTCATCTAGAGCTATTGTTTCAATTCAATCCAGAACTCAACTACAAATAGACAATACAATAGGCCTAGGTATTCAAGCTCTGGTTGATTAAAAATGTAATGATATTTTATTATGTTTTATTTTGTTCGGTTGTCAACGCAACCAAATATCAACATTTGAAGGAGATGTGCTTGGATAGTTCCGTCTCTGCCGCTGACGAAGTCCAGCTTTAATTCCAGTTGGTCTACAAATGAATAACTAATATGTTGGATTCAAGACTCCATCTCAACTAAAAAATCTAAGTTGAAGAATAGGACTAAAATCAAACCAAACAATATTTAAATTGCATTTAAGATTTGATTGGATTTAGTCCCATTCTTTCACATAGATTTTCAAGATAGCATGCGTAGGTCGTCACGGATCGGTGGAGAGTCTCGAACGGCATTGATCACTTGCACCATGTACTTTGAATGTAATCTCAGCTGCAATCCAGGTCATTTGGTTCTGCTATTAGATGAAGCACTGTGATAACACATGAATCTGTTTTTATAAATAAACAACATATCTGACATTGTATTCCCCGTTTGAAAGTTGCTGCGCTTTTAAATGGTTGAAAGTGCAGTGATAGACATTTGGGTGGCAACTAAACCAAAAAGCTGTCATTGTTTTTTTTCAAAAGAATTTGGTTGTGATTTTAGATGGTTGAAAGCATGGTGATAACACATTCGGTTTTCAACTAACTTTTGGCTGCCTTTTTGAGTGGGTGAATATAGGTTGTAATCTCATTGATCAATGTCTCAACCAAATATTACTCAATTATCCAAGTTGAAATTACATTGTGTGCCCAGTGTACAGTGTACAGCAGGGATCACAAATATCTACAATTGCAACAGCATATGCTGCCAACTACTGTTGATTGTGTGCCACTGCAATACAATACTCATACTTTCAGTGTATGTGATGCTCAGATATTAAACACATTGATATGGGGTCAGCACAGAGTTGAGATGGAGTGATATCCGAGATAACAGTCTCTGCCAGGTTTAGGTTAGTAGGTGAGGACTGTCAGTCGTCCAGGTGGACTTTGTCCAACTCTCTGTGTCAGCCAGGGTCCACCACATCTCGCCTGTCTCTGGCTCCGGTACCCATAGCGCTGTTCTGCGTTAGGATTGAGGTCAAAGGTTAATGGAACGGAGTGGCGCCGGGCAGTCATCCCCCAGGATCCTCGGTGGATTTGGTAAACAGTGAATCTGTCACAGGAGATTAATAGTAGAGAGAGAGAGAGAGAGAGAGAGAGAGAGAGAGAGAGAGAGAGACTCTGTATGGGGGTTAATGGCTCCCAACTCAGCCGTGAAAGTGCTTGTCCACTACTCTCCACTCGCCATCGCCTATCAACCCCACAAGGTAAGCCCCTCTGGCTTAGGGGGATAGGGAAGAGAGGGAGAGGGGGAGACGGTGAGAGGGGGAGGAAGAGAGGACAGAGGTGGGGAGAAAAAGTAGGAGAGAAAGAATGTAAAAGCGGGAAACAACTTTACGTTTAAAAAAAATCTGGATCATGGCCTGCAGGTCAACCAATACAGCCCAGGATCAAACCATTGTCTGTAGTGACACCTCTAGCACTGAGACGCAGTGTCTTAGACCGCTGCGCCCTCCGAGAGCGCATATTTTCATTATGGAATCACGTAGGCCTAAACCTAAATGAGACATATACAGTCAGTGTCCCCATATTGCTCTGAGTCTCGACTGAACAGGGAGTCAGAGAGTTTAGTTCGGACAACTATACTTGAATGTAGTGCACACACCCCCACCCTTCCTTATTCCTCCAATTAATCACCCCCCACTGGGCTGTCAGTTGGCCAGCAAGGGGGTCAGACCCCCCCCCCCCCCCCCTGCTACGGCAACAGCTTCCATTGTACTGCCTCACAATGGGACAGAGCCTTTGATGTCCGAGGGGTGCACTCCTCCCCCTTCCCCTCCTCCTTATCCTTCCTTCTTCTCCTCCTTTTCCCTGTTTCTGATTTTCAGTTTGAGCCTTGACCTTCCACTCACCACGGCGGAGAGAATGAGAGGAGAGGAGGAGGAGAAGATTGGACAAAATTTATGAAAATATCATGGATTGGAGAAAGGGATTGAGGGAGAGAGAGAGAGAGTGATGACGAGACAAATATTGCTGTACCCCAAATGGTAGCATGGTTATGGCTAGTGGTGAGGAGGATTCAGGTGGGAGGAGGCTGGGAACAGGGATGTTGGGAGCTTCACTATCTGGGACAAGGACAACTGTAGCTCTTCTGATCAGGGCTGTGTTCCTCTTACTGTTACTCTTTGAGGTGTTGTGAATATTGTCATGGTCATGTCCGCAACGTTCCCTCTTGCTGTTACGGCCTATGTACTGTAACCCCATTGAGGTGTTGTGAATATTGGAGGGGCATGTCACCATGTACTGTAGCCCCATGCAGTCACAATAGAGCAGCACAGGCTGACATGTCTATAGTACATGAACCACACACACACACACACTGGGCCTTGCTTGGACAGGAATGATAATTCTGTTGCCCCAATACCCTACCGCCCTAATGCCCCACTACCCGCCTTCTCTGTAAAGCGCTTTAGAAAAGACAGCTCCAGTGAGTCTGTAAAGAGACCTGGACCTGCAGTGCAGTGTATTGTCTCTCCCTCTTGGCCCTCTGCCAATACCATGCCCAGCTTTGGAGAAGGTTGTATTCCACCAGCGTACTAAATCCTTTCTTTTCTTCTCCTTCTTTTCTCCCCCCCCCCCCCCCCCCCCCCCCGCTTTCTGCTTACTGCTTTTTCTGCTATTTTCCTCATATCGTGCCCAGCTGGTGAGTATTTACCGAGGCGCTGGCATTGAGAGTTGTTGTGCTGTTAAATGGATGGAGAGGGCGGAGGGCAGAGAACGGACTGACAGTGGTAGAAAAAGTACCCAATTGTCATACTTGAGTAAAAGTAAAGATTACTTCATGGAAAATGACTCAAATAAAAGTGAGTCACCCAGTAAAAGAATACTTGGGTAAAAGTCTAAAAGTGTTTGGTTTTAAATATACTTAAGTATCAAAATAAATGTAATTGCTAAAATGTACTTAAGTATCAAAAGTAAATGTATAATATTTTCAACTTCCTTATATAAAACAAACCAGGCGGATTCATTTTTTGTTTTTAAAATTTACAGATAGCCAGGGGCTCACTCCAAACCTCAGACATCATTACAAATGAAGCATGTGTGTTTAGTGAGTCCACCAGATCAGAGGCAGTAGGGATGACCATGGATGTTCTCCTGATAAGTGGGTGAATTAGACAATTTTCCTGTCCTGCTCAGCATTCAAAATGTAACGAGTACTTTTGGGTGTCAGAGAAAATGTATGGAGTAAAAAGTACATCATTTTCTTTAGAAAGTAAAAGCTGTCAAAAAGATAAATAGTAAAGTACAGTTACCCCAAATACTATTTAAGTAGTACTTTCAAGTATTTTTTCCTGAAGTACTTGACACCCCTGTGGACAGATTACAGAAAGGTAATTAGGGGTGCAGAAGATGGATAGAGTACAAAAAGACAGGAGTTCAGAGAATGTTAAGCTGCTGAATAATCAATAATGGTCCCATAATGGGGAGAGCATACAAGAACGCACAGAAACGCACACATCCACTATACACACACCGGCTCAGAGGCGTCATGCCAATAGGGGGCACAGGGACACTTGTACTACTACTACTAGCCACATAGCAATTTTATGAAGTTGGATTTAGCTAGCCCAGATAGCTTCCCAATTTCCCAAACTCATAACTAACTACCAAGATGCCATTTCAGGCTATCAGTCCAGTTAGAGTAGCTAGCTTGTTTAAGTTGGTACCCATCAAACTGGGAACATTTCCAGAACATTAGCGAAGTTTCCCATTAAGTTCTAATTAGGTTTTTATCTAACATTAGGATGATAACATTCCAAAAGATGTATATATTCCCCCAGTTTAAATGAGATATCCTTGGAATGTTCTAGCATTCACTAAAACGATGTGCACAACGTCTGTAACAAGGTTACAGGTTCCCAGGTAATGTCAAATCAGTATGGCCCAGTAATGTTTCACGAGGGAGAGCTCGGTTTGTTGTTTTGAAAAGTTTTTTTTTTAAAGTGCATTTGAACGTTTCTTAGTAGCTAGCTAACTTTTTAGTTTGGATCCCGAGACGCATTTGGCATCAGTTTCTGGGACTGCTACTCTCCGTCCAGTGATCCTGCCGAGCTAGCTACCTATCAAGCTAGCAGGGTTTCTTCAAATCAAATCAAATGTTATTTGTCACATACACATGTTTAGCAGATGTTATTGTGGGTGTAGTGAAATGCTTGTGTTTCTACCTCTAACAGTGTAGTAATATCTAACAGAAATATTTTACCATTTCACAACAATCCACACAAATGTAAAGTAAAGGAATAGAATTAAGAATATATAAATATTGGGTGAGCAATGTCAGAGCGGCATAGACTTAGATACAGTAGGATAGAATATAGTATATACATATGAGATGAGTAATGCAAAATATGTAAACATTATTAAAGTGGCCAGTGACTCCAAGTCTATGTATATAAGGAAGCAACCTCTAATGTGCTAGTGATGGCTATTTAACAGAATTTAACAGTGATGGCCTTGAGATATAATCTTTATTTTTTTTCAGTCTCTCGATACCAGCTTTGATGCACCTGTACTGACCTCGCCTTCTGGATGATAGCAGGGTGACCAGGCAGTGGCTCGGGTGGTTGTTGTCCTTGATTATCTTTTTGGCCTTCCTGTGACATTCCTGGTGATGCTTTGGGCAGACCGCACCACCCTCTGTAGAGCCCTGTGGTTGTGGGCGGTGCAGTTGCCATACCAGGCGGTGATAAAGGCTTTACAGGATGCTCTCAATTGTGCATCTGTAAAAGTTTGTGAGGGTTTTAAGTACCAAGCCAAATTTCTTCAGCCTCCTGAGGTTGAAGAGGCGCTGTTGCCCCTTCTTCACCACACTGTCTGTGTGGGTTGACCATTTCAGTTTGTCAGTGATATGTATGCCGTGGAACGTGAAGCTTTCCAGATGGGGCAGCCCATCTGGAAGTCCAGGACCCAGCTGTACAGGGCGGGACTCAGACCCATGGCTTCAAGCTTAATGATGAGCTTGGAGGGTGTTAAATGCTGAGCTATAGTCAATGAACAGCATTCTTACATAGGTATTCCTCTTGTCCAGGTGGGCTAGGGCAATGTGCAGTGTGATGGCGATTGCATCTTCTGTGGATCTATTGGGGTGGGTCTAGTGTGTCAGGTAAGGTAGAAGTGATATGATCCTTGACTAGTCTCTCTAAGCACTTCATGATGACAGAAGTGAGTGCTACGGGATGATAGTCATTTAGTTCAGTTACCTTTGCTTTATTGAGTATAGGAACAATGGTGGACATCTTGTCCACAGCATGTGGGGAGAGTAGACTGGGATAGGGAGAGATTGAATATGTCCGTAAAAACACTCCAGCCAGCTGGTCTGCGCATGCTCTGAGGACTTGGCTAGGGATGCCGTCTGGGCCTGCAGCCTTGCGAGGGTTAACATGTTTAAATGTCGTCCTCACATCAGCCACGACGAAGGAGAGACCACAGTCCTTGGTAGCAGGCCGAGTCGGTGGGACTGTGGTCAAAGCGGGTGAAAAAGAGTTTTAGCTTGTCCGGAACCAAGACGTCGGTGTCCGTGACGTGGCTGGTTTTCCCTTTGTAGGCCGTGATTGTCTCTAGACCCTGCCACATACATCTTGTGTCTGAGCAGTTGAAGTGCGAGTCCACTTTGTATCTATACTGACGTTTTCCTAATTGATTACCTGACGGAAGGAAAAACTGCACTTTGTATTCGGCCATATTCCTAGTCACCATGCATGGTTAAATGCGATGGTTCATGCTTTCATCTATCCACGGTTTCTGGTTTGGGTAGGTTTTAAATAGTCACAGTGAGTACAACATCTCATATACATTTCCTGATATACTCAGTCACCATATCAATATATGTGTCAATATTATTCTTGGAGGCTACCCGGAACATATCCCAGTCTGCGTGATCAAAACAATCTTGAAGCGTGGATTCCGATTGGTCAGCCCGCGACAAGGTTAGCCATTGTGTCTGGGACCGCGGATTGTTCCGGGTTTGTGGCTGTCTAGATCCCTGCTGTTTATTGTGTTCAATCTTCCCTATGACCTGCACTGTCTGGAACTGTGAGGAGTAACAGCGTAAACTACGTTGCTAGCTACCATGACAAAGATAAAAGCCGGCGGTAGTACCGTTGAGGACAGTGGAGTCTCTCTATCACAGGTGAACTTCTTTAAACAAACAAAAAGAGTTCAACACGCAGTTATTACAACAACAGGAAAATAGCTTCAAGTGTTTTGTCCAAATACTGGTCGATTCAACTAATAAACGACCTGACCAGAGAGGTCCAGGACTTGAAGAACAGTTTGCAGTTCTCCCAGGGTCAGCTTGATGAGGTGAAGCAGGAAAACGGCAAGATGACAGCAATCTGTAAGTCATTGAGAGAGGACATCAGTTCTGAGTGTGAATCCATGATAATGATGGATAAGGGACAATCTCAAGGGACAATCAAGGTGGAACAACATGGTTGTGGATGGAATTGCAGAATCTCCACATGAGACCTGGACGGAGTCTGAGGACAAAGTGAGGGAAATTATCTCTGAGAAATTGAAGCTGGACCACTGGGAGATTGAGGTGGAATGCACCCACAGGACTCCCCCAGCCCAGGTGACAGGCCCAGGCCGATAGTGGTCAAGTTCCTGAGGTTCAAGGACAAGGTGGCTGTTCTGGAAAGAGCCAAGAACTTAACAGGAACATATATCTTCCTCAACAAGGACTATCCTGAAGCTGTGCGCCAGAAGAGGAAAGAACTCATCCCAGCCATGAAAGCTACCAGAGCGCGTGGGGACATTGCTTACATCCACTATGACAGGCTCATTGTCCACCCTCCCTCCCAAAAGCCCGAAAAGGATGAGAAAGCCAAGCTTAGTTCATAACTTCAACCCCGCAGCACACACACACCAATTGATTAATGGACTGCTGTATGTACTTTTTAAAATCTTGCTTTGTTTACTTTTTTCCATATTATGTCTGTCTCTGATAGGCTACCCAGGAAAGGGCTGAAAATAGCCCATATTAATATATGTACCCTTAGAAATAATGTTTATGAAGTCAATAACTTACTAACATCAGATAACATTCATATATTAGCCTTTTCTGAGATTCACTTAGACATTTAATTTGATGATACAGCAATAGCAATTCAAGGATATAACATCTATAGAAGATACAGAAATGCTTATGGGGGAGAAGTTGCTGTATATATTCAGAGCCATATCCCTGTAATGCTTAGAGAAGATCTTATGTCAAGTGTTATTGAAGTGTTGTGGTTGCAGGTTCACTTAGCACATCTAAAGCCTTTTCTTTTGGGGTGTTGCTATAGGCCACCAAGAGCTTACAGTCAGTATCTAAATAATATGTGTGAAATGCTTTATCGTGTATGTGATGTAAACACATACACACACATACATATTTGCTTTCTTGGGGACCTGAATATTGACTGGTTTTCATCAAGCTGCCTGCTCAAGACGAAGCTTCCCACTGTAACCAGTGCCTGTAATCTGGTTCAGGTTATTAATCAACCTTCCAAGGTGTTTACAAACACTACAGGAACAAGATCATCCACATGTATAGATCACATTTGTACTAATACTGTAGAACTTTGATCTAAAGCTGTATCCATACCCATTGAATGCAGTGATCACAAAATTGTGGCTATATCAAGGAAAGCCACATTTCCAAATGCTGGGCCTAAAATAGTACACTGCTCAAAAAAATAAAGGGAACACTTAAACAACACAATGTAACTCCAAGTCAATCACACTTCTGTGAAATCAAACTGTCCACTTAGGAAGCAACACTGATTGACAATACATTTCACATGCTATTGTGCAAATGGAATAGACAACAGGTGGACATTATAGGCAATTAGCAAGACACCCCCAATAAAGGAGTGGTTCTGCAGGTGGTGACCACAGACCACTTCTCAGTTTCTATGCTTCCTGGCTGATGTTTTGGTCACTTTTGAATGCTGGCGGTGCTTTCACTCTAGTGGTAGCATGAGACGGAGTCTACAACCCACACAAGTGGCTCAGGTAGTGCAGCTCATCCAGGATGGCTCATCAATGCGAGCTGTGGCAAGAAGGTTTGCTGTATCTGTCAGCGTAGTGTCCAGAGCATGGAGGCGCTACCAGGAGACATGCCAGTACATCAGGAGACGTGGAGGAGGCCGTAGGAGGGCAACAACCCAGCAGCAGGACCGCTACCTCCGCCTTTGTGCAAGGAGGAGCAGGAGGAGCACTGCCAGAGCCCTGCAAAATGACCTCCAGCAGGCCACAAATGTGAATGTGTCTGCTCAAACGGTCAGAACCAGACTCCATGAGGGTGGTATGAGGGCCCGATGTCCACAGGTGGGGGTTGTGCTTACAGCCTAACACTGTGCAGGACGTTTGGCATTTGCCAGAGAACACCAAGATTGGCAAATTCGCCACTGGCGCCCTGTGCTCTTCACAGATGAAAGAAGGTTCAAACTGAGCACATGTGACAGTCTGGAGACGCCATAGAGAACATTCGGCTGCCTGCAACATCCTCCAGCATGACCGGTTTGGCGGTGGGTCAGTCATGATGTGGGGTGGCATTTCTTTGGGGGGACGCACAGCCCTACATGTGCTCGCCAGAGGTAGCCTGACTGCCATTAGGTACCGAGATGAGATCCTCAGACCCCTTGTGAGACCATATGCTGGTGCGGTTGGCCCTGGGTTCCTCCTAATGCAAGACAATGCTAGACCTCATGTGGCTGGACTGTGTCAGCAGTTCCTGCAAGAGGAAGGCATTGATGCTATGGACTGGCCCGCCCGTTCCCCAGACCTGAATCCAATTGAGCACATCTGGAACATCATGTCTCGCTCCATCCACCAACGCCACGTTACACCATAGACTGTCCAGGAGTTGGCGGATGCTTTAGTCCAGGTCTGGGAGGAGATCCCTCAGGAGACCATCTGCCACCTCATCAGGAGCATGCCCAGGCGTTGTAGGGAGGCCATACAGGCACGTGGAGGCCACACACACTACTGAGCCTCATTTTGACCAAAGTTGGATCAGCCTGTAGTGTGGTTTTCCACTTTAATTTTGAGTGTGACTCCAAATCCAGACCTCCATGGGTTGATAAATTTGATTTCCATTGATAATTTTTGTGTGATTTTGTTGCCAGCACATTCAACTATGTAAAGAAAAAAAGTATTTAAAAATAATATTTCATTCATTCAGATCTAGGATGTGTTATTTTAGTGTCCCCTTAATTGTTTTGAGCAGTGTATATAAGAGATCATACAAAATATTTTTTACGTGAATCTTAAATGGATGATGTTAAAAATAAATGTTGGTCTTATGTGATTAATAAGGAGCATCCAGATGCTGCACTTGATGAATTTATGAAATTGCTTCTTCTATTGTTGAGCAATTGAAAAACTGTATGGTTGAAAGAGATGGGCAAAAAGGAGTGGCGCCTAAGTCTGGCTGCACATTTGACTGGCTGACCTACTGCAAATTGAGAAGTTATGTGACTAAACATAAAAAAAAGAATAAACTGTATTATGAAGCCAAGATCAATGATATGAAGAATAATGGGGGAAAAATGGATTACTTTAAATGAAATTGTGGGCAGAAAAACAAATTCAACTCCATCTTTCAGTGTATCAGATGGCATGTTCATCACAAAACCATTTGATGTTGTGAATTATTTTAATGATAAAATGCCACCATTGGCATAGTGGGCAAATTTAGACTGGAAATGCCAACAATGAACAGTGAGCCATCGTATTCATGCATACAAAAATAAAAGAAAGAAAGAAAAGCATTGCAAGTTTGAATTTTGTAAAGTTAGTGTAGGGAGAGGTGGAAAATTATTGTTATCGATCAATAAAGAAAGAAATGGATAATAAGAAGATCTGTACTGTTAGATTACAGTGCAGCCTTTGATATTATTGACCATAACCTGTTGTTGAAAAAACACATGTGTTATGGCTTTTCAACCTCTG
Source organism: Oncorhynchus kisutch (assembly GCF_002021735.2). NCBI lineage: Eukaryota > Metazoa > Chordata > Actinopteri > Salmoniformes > Salmonidae > Oncorhynchus > Oncorhynchus kisutch. Next base: position 18,894,167 of record NC_034180.2, on the reverse strand, counting down.
CCATATAGTGAATTCAGAGCTATCTAATAGAACTCAGAGGGTTTTCTTTATTGAAAACTTCTCTAATGTCAAACATGTAACGTATGGTGTACCGCAGGGCATCTCTTTAGGCCCTCTACTCTTTTCTATTTTATTGTTAGCAATGACCTGCCACTGGCATTAAACAAAGCGTGTGTGTCCATGTATGCTGATGATTCAACCATATATGCATCAGCAAACACTGCTGATGAAGTCACTGAAACCCTTAACAAAGAGTTGCAGTCTGTTTTGGAATGGGTGGTCAGTAAAACTGTCCCTGAACATCTCTAAAACTAAGGGCATTGTATGTGGTACAAATTATTTCCTAAGTTCTGGACCTCAGCAGAATTAGGTAATGAATGGTGTGGCTGTTGAACAATTTGAGGAGACTAAATTACTTGGCGTTACCATAGATTATAAACTGTCATGGTCAAAACATATAGATTCAATAGTTGTATAGATGGGGAGAAAAAGCAAGTCCTGCAGGCTCTAGTTTTGCCTTACCTTGATAATTGTCCAGTTGTGTGGTTGACTGCTGCAATTAAATAATTGGTTAAGCTGCAGCTGGCCAGAAACAGAGTGGCACGTCTTGGTTTTCATTGTAATCAGAGGGCTGATATAAATACTATGCATACCAGTCTCTCTTGGCTAAGAGTTGAGGAGATACTGACTGCATCACTTCTTCTTTTTATAAGAAACATTCATGTGTTGAAAATCCCAAATTGTTTGCATAGTCAACTTGCACACGACTCTGACACATACACTTACCTCACCAGGCATGCCACCAGGGGTCTTTTCACAGTCCCCAAATATAGAACAAATTCAAGAAAGTGTACAGTATTATATAGAGACATTATTGCATGGAACTCTGTTCCATCTCATATTGCTCAAATAAACAGCAAACCTGGTTTAAAAAAACAGATAAAGCAACACCTCACGGCACCACGCCTCTCCCCTATTTGACCTAGATAGTTTGCGTGTATGTATTGATATGTAGGCTCTGTGTGCCTTTAAAAAAAATATATGAATTTGTCATTTCTTTAAATGTATGTAGTTCTGTCCTTGAGCTGTTCTTGTCTATTAAAGTTCTGTATTATGTTTCGTGTTTCGTGTGTAACGCAGGAAGTGTAGCTGCAGCTTTTGCAACAGCTAATGGGGATCCAAATAAAATACCCCAAAAATACCAGCGAACCAAAACTGTGTGGATGATTAAAAATATATTTTAGGGTCCAATGGTTTATACAAACATTTTGCTATCATCACCACGATTGGACAGTTTTTGTGTTATGACAACATTTGCCGCGACCTAACGATTGTTCTGGGAACTTTCACCGAACCAACTTTGGTTTGCCAGGGAAGACTTTAGAAAAGCAAGCAATAATGTACTGAATAAAACCTTTACCCAGATTTTAGTAGAGATGCAGAGAAGCATATTTAGTTTCTTTAAAAAAAGAAACACCAGTCAGGAGGATACAGACAGCTCAAGAGGTATGCTTAGACATTTTTTTGACATAGAATTAAGCACAATGATTATGGCTCTAGATTGCAGGGAAAATATGTTTTGGGTGTTTCAAAATGCAAAATTCTCCAATTTACGGACAGGAGGCATAGCTAAGAATTTTGGGCTGCATGAAGTCCCTGCACAACATGATCGTACTCATGTTTTGCCCAGTGAGAGACCCACTTGTGCTACTCTAGAATTGTGTCACTTCAAGCTTTCCAGAGACACATCAGAGTGCACAAAGACCTTGTGTTTGTGATGTGTTTCCTGTGAAGACTTTTGTGTATTCACCAGACGCTCCCACTGAAACAGGATGACATGGACAATTGGCTGCTCCTGCTTCATCCGGGCTGACCCAGCTCCCTCTGACCCCTAACTTCCTGTCTCAATATGTAGCTCTGGCTCGGGCACTTCATACATTAGTTTCACAATCGTGTTGGTGTGTGTGTGCGTGCGTGTGCGTGTGTGTATGCGTGTGCACGTGCTGCTGACGTCGTCAGTCTTCAATCAAGGCACTGTGCTGTTCGCTCACTCAACATGTAGGCCTGGTGAGCCACAAGCATCTGATTCACACACACACCACACACACACACACACACACACACACACACACACACACACACACACACACACACACACACACACACACACACACACACACACACACACACACACACACACACACACACACACACACACACACACACACTATAATCTGTGCTCCACAGATAAGAAGGCTGAGGAAACCAGAGTATCCCGCTATGGGGGAATCTTATGGATAAATTAAGCATAGCCAGTTCAGAAGGGAAAACCAGGTGTGAATGCATCAGCTGATATTGCACCATTTGGATTCAGAGTCTAATTACATGCAATTTATTTAAGTTGAACAGTTCTACACGTGCTTCCTCAATGCCGGATGTCACGCGCTGCCGTGCTGCTGTAACTAGCTGCTGCTCGCTATGCTTGCCATTTCTGATATCCCACCAGCACCCCAGACTTCATCTGTCTGGGTTCTGTGTTTCTTTGTTCAGGGTACTAGCATATCGTGCTCACTGCTGTGGTTATATGATCATTTTCATATGATGCTTTGCTCTGGCAGTGAGCTACCCTGAAGGAGCCAGAGCCCTGACGGCAAGACGATGCATTATTATCTTTTCCAATAAATGGTTAACAAACATACACGTGGTGTTTTCTTGGTTGTAATGGTAAATATGGGCTTCTCTGGTTTTAATGGTAGACGCTTAGGATTAGGTGTAGATCGGGCTTTCTGAGTCTCACTGTTTTGTTATCTTATAAATATTATTCTGAGACACCTGATACTCTGTGTGGCCCATTTGTCAGCCGTGATTATGTCTGGGGTGCAGAGTTGGGTTGGAAAAGGTTTCACAGCACCTTAGGGTGTGGGTGCTGTGACAGACAGAACTCCAAGAAAGCTGGGGTTGATACATGTAAAGTGTAAAGATACATGTATACATGTAGAGTGTCTTTAAATCTTATATGCTCATATAAACTGCCCTCTGGAGAGGAAACATGTCTGGACACAACACACAGGGAAAGAGACGTGGATACAATGCATTTAAAAATTCATTGAGGCCGATTGTTAGGGCATTATTAGGGCTTCTGAAAAACTGTGATCAGTCAATGGGAAATACCATTACACTCTTGGGTATATTTAGAGCAATATTGGTAGAAATGTGAGTGCTACGGGAGATAGCCATTTAGACAGATTACCTTGGCGTTCTTAGGCCTGGGGACTATGGTGGTCTCCATGAGAGGTTGAACATATCAGTGAGTAGAGTAGAGTTATTGTCTCCTCTAAATGAGGTCAAATGGATATTGTTTCCCTGCATTTAAATCCCCGGACACTAGGAGCACTGCATCTGGGTGAGCATTTTCTTGTTTGCTTATGTCATTATACAGCTCTTTGAGTATGGACTTAGTGCCAGCAGTTTGTGGCGCTATGTAGACAGCTACGCAAAATATAGATGAAAATTATCTTGGTAAATAGTGTAGTCTACAGCTTATCGTGAGGTATTCTAACACAGTTGAGCAGAACCATGTGAACCTCGAGATGTTAAGATGTCGCCAAAGAGCATGGCTGACGTTTTACATGCTCCTAACCAACTGTGCTATTTTGTTATTTCTTTTGCGTTGTTTGTAACTTATGTTTTATATAATGTTGCTGCTACCATCTCTAATGACCGAAAATAACTTCTGGACATCAGAACAGCGATTACTCACCTCGAACTGGAAGAAGCTTTTTCCTTTATCGAGTCCGACGAGAAGGACATACTGCTTTCCCGGGAACAGGCCCAAATCTCCGTCATTTGCGTGAAGAGAAGACGGAGGAAAAGTTTGCGCAGGTCGGGCTGCCTTCTGAGAATCCGTAGGCGAGGGAGTAAACTCCCACTGCCATCCGTTCTACTGGCTAACGTGTAATCATTGGAAAATAAAATTGATGACCTATGATTACGATTATCCTACCAACAGAACATTAAAAACTGTAATATCTTATGTTCATGAGTCGTGACTGAACAACGACACAGATAATATAGAGCTGGCGGGATTTTCCATGCACCGGCAGAACAGAGAAGAAGCTTCGTCTGGTAAGACGAGGGGTGGGGGTGTGTGTCTACTTGTCTTGAGGTATTGCTCGCCTGAGGTAGAGTACCTAATGCTAAGCTGTAGACCATACTGTCTACCAAGAGAGTTCTCATCTATATTATTCATAGCTGTTAATTTACCACCACAGACCGATGCTGGCACTAAAACCGCACTCAACCAACTCTATAAGGCCGTAAGCAAACAAGAAAATTCTCATCCAGAAGCGGCACTCCTAGTGGCCGGAGACTTTAATGCAGGCAAACTTAAATCAATTTTTACCAGCATGTCACATGTGCAACCAGAGGATAAACAACTCTGGACCACCTTTACTCCACACACAGAGATGCATACAAAGCTCTCCCCCGCCCTACATTTGGCAAATCTGACCATAATTATATCCTCCTGATTCTCTTTACAAGCAAAAACTAAAGCAGGAAGTACCAGTGATTCGCTCAATATGGAAGTGGTCAGATGACGCAGATGCTACACTACAGGACAGTTTTCCTAGCACAGACTGGAATATGTTCCGGGATTCATCCAATGGCATTGAGGAGTATACCACCTCAGTCATCGGCTTCATCAATAAGTGCATCGACGACGTCATCCCCACAGTGACCGTACGTACATATCCCAACCGAAAGCCATGGATTACAGACAACATCCGCACCGAGCAAAAGGCTAGAGCTGCCGCTTTCAAAGAGCGGGACTCTAATCCGGACGCTTATAAGAAATCCCGCTATGCCCTCAGACGAATCATCAAACAAGCAAAGCATCAATACAGGATTAAGATTGAATCCTACAACAATGACTCTGATACTCGTCGGATGTGTCAGGGCTTGAAAAATATTACTAACTACAAAGGGAAACCCAGACGCGAGCTGCCCAGTGACGCGAGCCTACCAGATGAGCTAAATGCCTTTTATGCTCGCTTTGATGCAAGCAACACTGAAGCATGCACAAGAGAACCAGCTGTTCTGGATGACTGTGTGATAACCTAGGTGAGAATGCTGTTCATTGACGACAGCTCAGAGTTCAACACCATAGTGCCCACGAAGCTCATCACTAAGCTAAGGACCCTGGGACTAAACACCTCCCTCTGCAACTGGATCCTGGACTTCCTGACGGGCCACCCCCAGGTGGTAAGGGTAGGCAACAACACATCTGCACGCTGATCCTCAACACTGGGGCACCTCAGGGGTGTGTACTTAGTCCTCTCCTGTACTCCCTGTTCACCCACGACTGCATGGCCAAACACAACTCCAAAACCATCATTAAGTTTGCTGAAGACACAACAGTGGTAGGCCTGATCACCGACAACGATGAGACAGCCTATAGAGAGGAGGTCCGGGAACTGGCAGTGTGGTGCCATGACAACAACCTCTCCCTCAATGTGAGGATGAAGACAAAGTGGACTACAGGAAAAGGCAGGCCGAACAGACCCCCATTAACATCAATGGGGCTGTAGTGGAGCGGGTCGAGAGTTTCAAGTTCCTTGGTGTCCACATCACCAACAAACTATCATTGTCCAAACACACCAAAACAGTTGTGAAGAGGGCACGACAAAACCTTTTCCCCCTCAAGAGACTGAAAGGATTTTGCATGGGTCCCCAGATCCTCAAAATGTTCTACAGCTGCACCATCAAGAGCATCCTGACCGGTTGCATCACCGCCTGGTATGGTAACTGCTCGGCATCTGACCGTAAGGCACTACAGAGGGTAGTGCGTACGGCCGAGTAAATAATTGGGGCAAGGCTTCCTTCCATCCAGGACCTATATAATAGGCAGTGTCAGAGGAAAGCCCATAACATTTTCAGAGTCTCCAGTCACCCAAGTCATAGACTGTTCTCTCTGCTACCGCACGGCAAGCGGTACCAGAGCGCCAAGTCTACAACCAAAAGGCTCCTTAACAGCGTCTAGCCCCAAGCCATAAGACTGCTGAACAATTAATCAAATGGCCACCGGACTATTTACATTAACAACCCACCCCTCCATTTGTTTTACTGCTGCTACTTGCTGTTTATTATCTTTGCATAGTCACTTCATCCCTACCTACATGTACAAGTTACCTCAACTAACCTGTACCCTGTTCCGGTATCTCCTGTATATAGCCTCGTTATTGTTATGTTATTGTGTTACTTTTTATTCTTTTTTACTTTACTTTCTTTGGTAAATATTTTCTTAACCCTTCTTGAACTGCACTGTTGGTTAAGGGCTTGTAAAGTAAGCATTTCAAGGTCTACACTTGTTGTATTCGGCGCATGTGACTAATAAAGTTTTTGATTTGACTTCCTGAATACTGGAGATCGCGCACCAACAGTTGTTGACCAAGAGACACAAAGAGACATTCCCCTCAGCTTACCGGGCACAGCTGTTCTGTTCTGCCGATTTATATTTCCATGTCCTTGTTCAGCCACGACTCTGTGAAACAGAGGATAGTACAGAGCTCATCCAGTTTATTTTCCAGTGGTTGCACGTCTGCCAATAGAACGGAGGGTAATGGGCGACTCATCCACTCGCTGTCACAGTCTCGTAGCAGTAATGCATCAAAACCACAGTGATTGATACCTCTATTATAGCAACACAATCCATGTCATTTCTTAGCCTTCGTTTATTATGGGGAACACAGAGAAGTGCAGAGGTCAAAGCAACCTTCTGTGACAAGCCAGGCCCCAGTGTCGGGGCTTTCCCTCTCGGCAACCCATACAGGTTAGTGATTGGTTGACAGGGCAGGACAGGGCGGGTCTGGGGTGTTTATTGACAGGTTGTCAGAGGGGATCTGTCGAGGGACAATGTGACTTGTGAGACGAGGAGAGGTCAGCCATATAACAACGGCAACATACACAGACACACACACACATACACACACACACACACACAATGTGCCCAGTGAGAGACAGGAGAGGTCAACCATCTAACAGCGTCCAACAACGGCACCACTGGTTCAGTTTGCTTATATGTGAAGAGACCAAACCTTTCATCTATACCACTCATTAACAGAGCACATGCCCCCCACTGCCTAGAAGAAGGCTCCCTGTATGTGTATCAGTGTGGGTGTGTGTGTGTGCGTTGTACCAGTACCCCTGTTTTGCAAGAAGTGGAGCAAACACAATGTCAGATCACACAGTGATTGACCTGCATGGTAGATCAATGACAGGCCACAGAAGAACGAGAACACACGACTTCCTTTGTCTGTTGTAGCTGTCAAACCTTCATTCGATACATGCCCATACTTGTCCCAAGCCTAACTGTGAACTGTGAATGTTTATTTGGTCATTTACAGTTATTCTCAGTCAGAGGAGGAAGAGGAGGAGCAAGGGATGATTAAGAACGGGCCATGAAAGACAGTGCTGAACATAAGAGGGAGACACAAAAGATATCGGATTGAAGCCCAGTGGAATCAGGAGGAACAGTGGAGACACTGTGGAATAGGAGAGAGAGGAGGAGAAGACCAGATAGATAGAGAAGGAGGGTAAACGTTAAAGAAGAAGAGAGTTAAATGGAGTCACAGAGCAGAGACAGACAGGCTTATTGCTTTGAGGAAAAGAGAGAGAGACTGCAGGGGGGATGGGTCAGCTTTGTGGGTCAGCTCTAGCCTCTGCAGTGTCCCTGGAGAAGAAAGCAACCCCCTGTCCCCGTGCTGTCCTGTCCTGGGTCTAGGCTATAGGTCTACAAGCAGGCCTAGGTCGTTCCATGGTCTGACTGAAGCTCTGAAGCACAGCCTTGTTCAGACCTGCTCTGTTTGTTCAGCTGGCCCACCAGCAGCCGGGGGAGGGGGGGGGGGGACTCTGACCAGGGACTTCCAGAGACTCAAAGCCCCCCTCTCAGGTCCAGACGGACACCTCAGCCACCCCACCCACCCCACCCACCAGGGTCAACCAACCCTGAGCTCTGCTGACCCTTTACCCCAGGGCTATT